>NW_023654070.1:0-4714 GCF_015228065.2 Penaeus monodon
TCGCCTCCTGCCCTCCCCGTCCTCCCTCCTTTCCCCCTCCCCTTCCTTCCCCTTGCCTCCCTCTCCATCCCCCTTCCTTCCCTCACATACCCTCACCCCTATCCCACTCTCGTAATCACCCCTTCCTCTCTCCCTCCCATAGCCCCCTTCCTGTCCTCCATCCCCCTTTTCCCGCCTCCCATCCCCCTTTCCTTTCCTCCCTCCCTTATTATAATTGTGGAGGGGTCCTCCCCCTTCCTCCCTCCCATCCCCCTTCCCCCTCCCATCCCCCTTCCGTCCCATCCCCTCCCCCTTCATCCGACCTCCCTCCGGCGAGTGTAGTTGCCCTCCCTTCTCCTCAACCTTCCCCTCTCCCCTAAGCATAACTACCCTCCCCCCCCCTCTCCCCTAAGCATAAGTACCCTCCCTCACTCCCCTCGTCATGGCAGCCTAAACTAAGGAGAGGAAAAGCGAACACCGGAGGAACAGCTTGTCCCATACTTCTCAGGGTTATATTCTTCATACTCTCCCTTTCATTATAACATTTCTTTCGAGCTTCGTCTGTCTCATCATCGAGGAGGCCTCATTCCGCGGATGTGGAAACCATTCGTGCGCTTTTCTGCATGCTCTCGTGTTCCCTTTCGTTTTCGCCCTCCGCTCTGTCTTGGGTAAAGTTCGTTGCAGTCTCTCTCTCATCTCTCTCTCTCTTCTCCGGATCCGTGTGCTCTCCGCCCTCATTATTCTCCCTCTCCCCTCTCCGTCTCTCTTCTCTCCCTCCTCCTCTCTCCTCTCCTCTCTCTCTCTCTTCTTCTCTCTGTTCTCTCTCAGCCTCCTTTGCTCTCTCTCTCCTCTCGTCTCTCGTCTCCTCTCGGTCGCTCTCCTCTCGCAATCTCTCTCCTCATTCTCGAGAAATCACGTCTCTCCACTCTCTCTCTCCCTCGAAAAAGAGAAAAAAACAAAAATCTCTCGGTGCTCTCAAAGTCTCTCCGCGCCCCTCTCTCTCTCCGTCTTTCTCTCCGCTCTTCGCTCTCTCTTCTTCCTACTCCCCGTCACTCCAAACACTCTCTCTCTCCTCCTCCTAGTCGTCTCCTTCGTCTTCTCTCATCCAATCCACTCTCTCTCTCTCATGTCTCTGTCTTCCATTCTCCTCTTCTCTCCCTATCGTCGGCTTCTCTCCTTCCTCTGAGGAAGGGGGGAGGTAGGCGGCGTGGTAAGGCTCTCTCTCATTCTACTCTCGTCCTCATCCCTCTCTCTCTCTCTCTCCGCTAGACATATATATATATATATATAATATATAATAATATATATATATATATTTATTTATTTATTTATTTATTTAATTTTATTTATTTATTTATATATATATATATATATATTTATATATACTTATTATATAATATATAGATATAAATATATGTATATTAAGGCACAACCAAACACACACACACACACACACACACACACCCACGACACACACCACACAACACACACACAACACACACACAGACACGTCGTGGTGGGTGTGGGGGGGTGTGTGCGGGTGTAATAGGAGAGTTTAATAGCTATAGAGAGGATATATAGGGCAGGTGTAGATACGTAGATAGCGAGATAGGAGAGGTAACTAGGGGAAGATATGTAGAATTAAACGAGGGAGAATAAATAGGGGATAGAGAGAGATAAAGATGAGAGAGAGAGTAGATAATAAGATATATAATATATAGAGATAGAGAAAGAGAGAAAGGATGAAGAGGGAGGGAGAGGGTGTGGCACCAGCTCCTCTGGTTGTCTCTCTGTCGGGTGGAAGGGGGAGAGGTGCAAAGGGGGGGAAGAGAAGGAGAGAGAGAGAGAGAGAGATAGATGGAGGGCATATGTGTGTGGAATCGAGAATATAATATAAGATACAAAGGGAAAGAGAGCTGCTGTCTTATAAATACTATAGAGCGAGAGAGAATCATAGAGTCTATCGCAGAAACCCGAGTAGGAGGGTAGGCATCTCTACTCCACAAGACCTCTCGCTCTTCTCTCCCACACATCTCCTCTCATCTCTCTCTCTCAATACTCATGATTCTATCTATCTATCTATCTCTAATCTATCTATCTATTCTATCCATACTATCATATCATCTATCTATCTATTATCGTCTATCTATCTTCTGATTATCTATCTATCTATCTCTCTCTATCTATCTATACTATTTTCTCTCTCTCTCTCTCTCTCATCTCAACGGATACACACAACCTGTAATCTTCCCCAAAATACGCACCTCTCCAGTCCCACTTGACCCTCTCTCGCCGGGAATAATCTCTCCTCTCTCCTCTCTCAGCATCGGCTCCCAGCTCCCAACAACAGGAAAAAAATCTCTCTCGTCTCCTACCCTCCTCTCTCCCGCCTCCTCTCGTCTCTCTCCCTCAGTCTCATCTGCTCTCAAGGCCCGGTCATCCATCTCTCTCTCTCTCGTCTCTCAATCTATCTATATATATAAGATCAATCAATCAGTCAATCTATTTATTATCAATCTATCTATCTATCTATCTATCCTTATCGATCTATCTATCTATCTATCTATCTATTTATCTATCGAATCTCTCTATCTTATCTATATATATATATATATATATAGTATATATTTATATATATATATATATATATATATCTATTCCTTTGTGGTCTTCTCTCTTTATCTCTCTCGATCTCTCTCTCATCATTCCATATCGTCTCTCTCTCTCTCTCTATCTAATCTTGCTATCCTATCTACCTATTTATTTATCTATCTATATATATAGGGTATTCATTTTAGTTTCTCTCTTCTCTCTCTAATCTGCCTCTCTTACTCGTTTATCTATCTCTCTGATCTATTTATCTATCCTCTCTCTACGTGCTATCTTTCTATCTAATCTAATATATATATTTAATATATATTCCTCCTTTTTTTTCTCTCTCTCTTATATCATCTCTCTTTCTCCTCTCTCTCTCTCTATCTATCCTTATCTATCTATCTTATCTATACTATCTATCTATCTGGCTATCTATCTATCTATCTATCTATCTATCTATCTAGCTACCTATCTATTTATCTATCTATCTATCTATCCATTCTATCTATATCTATCTATATCTCTATCCCCTCTTTTATATATATATATATATATATATATATAATATTATATAAATATATATTTTTTATATTCCTTTTAGTTGTTCTCTCTCTATATACTTCTATATCTATTTATCTATCTATCTATCTATTATCTATCTGTCTATC
Source organism: Penaeus monodon (assembly GCF_015228065.2). NCBI lineage: Eukaryota > Metazoa > Arthropoda > Malacostraca > Decapoda > Penaeidae > Penaeus > Penaeus monodon. The sequence continues at coordinate 3,243 of NW_023654070.1, forward strand.
TATCTATCTATCTATATACACACACCACCACACACACACACAACACACACACACACACACAAAACACACACACACAAATATATTTTAATATATATATATATATTAATATATATATATATATATATATATATATATATATATGTATATTATATTATATACAATATAATTATATAGATATATATATATATATATATATTTTATATATATATTATTTTCTTTTCTTGTTTTTTTTCATTTCTATGCACCTATTCAACCTTGGTTTAAATTACCTCTTTGTTTGGCTGCGATTTATTTTTAAACGTTTTTTTTTTTTTTTTTTTTACTTTCTTATTTTGTTTTGCTGAAAGAAGTATTTTTCATCCTTGTCATTTTAGAAAGAATGGACATCAGGTAAAAAAATAGAGGTATTTTTCCTGCGTTGATTAACGTTTTGTTATAATCATAATTATTCCTATCACAATCATTCAGTTATCGGTGCAATAAGCACCACCTTTATTATGATCATACTCTATGAACTATCGTCGTTACCCTAGATATAACTAGTCGTTACCCTAGATATAATTAGTATTGTTGTTACTGTTTAGTTATAATCACTATGACTATAATTAGTAGTTATTACCATCATAATTGATTCAAATTTCCATATCACTGTTTTTATAAGCAAAATGGACAAATAATCACTGTTATTTAAGTATGAAATTTCTAAGGGGAAATTCAGAGGCTAAAGATATAAACTTCCTAATAACACTTACCAAAAAATTAAAAAACAGGGAAAAATTTAGCGTAAATACTCTAAAATCATAGTTTATGCGGAAAGTACTGAATCTTGTCCCTTAAATTGGAAAGACATTTTTTTACGATAAAAATTATAAACACAGGTAACAAACACTAAAGCGCACAAAAGGGCTGAATTCCTAATATTTTTCCCTCGATTCAAACTGGGAAGCCAAATACCAGTATTTCCGATCTAGTAGTGACACCAGGGAAACTGTTCAGTCATTCGAGACATCCTGTACCTTGTGTTGAGAAAGCATATATTCCCAGGCTTAGTGATGTTTGCCTTAATGCCTAAATCCAAACTTTAGCAAAACCTTTTGTCAAAATAATGTACAAGTACCGTTCGCTGTTTACAGAATTCTAGGGATTTTGCCACCCGGTTTCACTACCGATGTGGATATGAGAAACTCGGACCTTAAAAATTTTGTGAAAAATATTATGGGAAATATTAACCCGAGGCGATGACTAAAATTTAGTATTTACCTTGTGTTTATCTTTTTTTTTTTTGTTTTCCCAATTCATTATTGTAAACTAATCTGGGCCCTTTAAATGAAACGCCACATCGTCCTCGACCTGTATATTCCGACCTGGAGTAAAAATCAGGAACAATTAGGAACTCAACGATCCTTTTTTTTCTCATTCCGGCAAATTTTGAGAAGGACAGAAGAGCTTACTTATCCTCCGGCACTTTGAGA
>NW_023654071.1:0-4714 GCF_015228065.2 Penaeus monodon
AATTATTTTCTTTACCTTTTTTTTTTTATATATGGAGCAAATTCCCGTTATTATCATCATTTTACATGATCTCTCAATATTATCATTATCATCATCTTATCATCATTATTGCAATTATTATCATCATTATTGCAATTATTATCATCATTATTGCAATTATTATCATTATTATTGCAATTATTGCAGTTTATAATATATAATTTTGCAACTTATACTAATAACAAAAACAATAAATAGAAAATAACAATAATAATAACAATATAACGATATTATAATAATTATCTATATCATTATTTTAATTAATATCGTTATTACAGTAATTATTACTGTTATAATAATTATTTTTGCAATTATACTACTAGTAAAAATGATAATAATGATAATAATAACAATTATAATATTTATGACGAAATTATAATAATAATAATAATATTAATAATAATAAAAATAATAATAATAATAATAATAATGTAATATTTAAAAATATCAAATTGTTATCAAAATTCTCTTTATTCTCACTTTTATCCTCATTATTGTCCATGATTAAAACGATTTTGGTAATTATTATCATTATTACCCTAATATTGCCAAATCATCAGAGAAATCGAAAAACGTCATTTTGGGGTATACTCTCAAAAGGCTATATTTCGCTAGATTTTTCCGCTTTTTCGACTTTTGGGAATTATTTTTTTTTACCTTTTTTTATTATTTATGTTATTATCATCATTATTATCATGATTATCATCAATATTATCATTATCATCATCATTATCATCATTATTGCAATTATTATCATCATTATTGCAATTATTATCATTATTATTGCAATTATTGCAGATATAATATATAACTTTGCAACTATACTAATAACAACAACAATAATAATAGAAATAACAAAATAATAACAATAAAAACGATATTAAATAATAATTATCTATAACATTATATAAATTAATATCGTTATTACAGTAATTATTACTGTTATAATAAAATTTTTTTTGCAATTATACTACTAGTAAAAATGATAATAATGAAATAATAACATAATAATATTAATAACGATATATATATAATAATAATAATAATAATAATGATAATAATAATGATAATAATAGTAATAATAATAATAATAATAAAAAATAATAGTAATAATAATAATATAATGATAAAATTGATAATATTAAAAATCACAAAAGTTATCAAAATTCTCTTTATTCCCACTTTTATCCTCATTATTGTCATGATTAAAACGATTTTGGTAATTATTATCATTATTACCCTAATAATTGCCAAAATCATCAGAGAAATCGAAAAAACGTCATTTTGGAGTATACTCTCAAAGGCTATATTTCGCTAGATTTTGCCGCTTTTTCGACTTTTGGGAATTATTTTTTTTTACCTTTTTTTTCTTATAAATGGAGACAATTCCTGTTATTATCATCATTATTATCATGATTATCATCAATCATCATCATTATCAACATTATCATCATTATTGCAATTATTATCATCATTATTGCAATTATTATCATCATTATTGCAATTATTGCAGTTATGATATATAATTTTGCAACTATACTAATAACGACAACAATAATAATAGAAATAACAATAATAATAACAAATAACGATATTATAAATTTTTCTATATCATTATTTTAATTAATATCGTTATTACAGTAATTATTACTGTTTAATAATTATTTTTGCAATTATACTACTAGTAAAAATGATATAATGATAATAATAAAAATAATAATATTAATACGATATTATAATAATAATAATAATAATAATAATGAAAATAAGGGTTAATAATAATAATAAATAATAATAATAACAATAATAATAATAACAATAAAATAATAATAATAGTAGCAATAACAAAACAAAAAAAAATAATAATAATAATAATAATAATAATAATAGTATAATAATAATAATAATAATAATAATATAAGGATAATAATAATATGATAATATTGATAATATTAATAATCATCAAATGTTATCAAAATTCTCTTTATTTTCACTTTTATCCTCATTATGGGCATGATTAATACGATTTTTTTAATTACTATCATGATTACCCTAATAATTGCCAAAATCATCAGAGAAATCGAAAAAACGTCATTTTGGAGTATACTCTCAAAAGGCTATATTTCGCTGGATTTTCCCCCTTTTTCGACTTTTGGAATTATTTTCTTTACCTTTTTTATTATATATGGAGGACAATTCCTGTTATTATCATATTATTATCATGATTATCATCAATATTATCATTATCATCATCATTATCTCATTATCATCATTATCTCATTATTGCAATTTTTATCTCATTATTGCAATTTTTATCATCATTATTGCAATTATTATCATTATTAATGCAAATTATTGCAGTTATAATATATAATTTTGCAACATACTATAAAAACAACAATAATAATAAAATAAAAAATAAATAACAATAATAACGATATTATAATAATTATCTATACATTATTTTAATTAATATCGTTATTACAATAATATTACTTTCATAATAATTATTTTTTGCAATTTTTACTACTAGTAAAAAAGGGTATAATGATAATAAACCAAAAATAATATTTAAAAACGATATTAATAATAAAAAATAATAATATAATGATAAAACAATAATAATAATAATAATAAAAATATATAAAATAATAAAAATAATAAAAAATAAAAATAATAATATAAGGATAATAATAATAATGATAATATTGATAATATTAATAACATCAAATGTTATCAAAATTCTCTTTTTTTTCACTTTTATCCTCATTATTGTCATGATTAATACGATTTTTGGGAATTACTATCATGATTACCCTAATAAATTGCCAAAATCATCAAGAAATCGAAAGAACGTCATTTTGGAGTATACTCTCAAAAAGGCTATATTTCGCTAGATTTTGCCGCTTTTTCGACTTTTGGGAATTATTTTCTTTAACCTTTTTTTTATTATATATGGAGACAATTCCTGTTATTATCATCATTATTATCATGATTATCATCAATATTATCATTATCATCATCATTATCATCATTATCATCATTATTGCAATAATTATCATCATTATTGCAATTATTATCATCATTATTGCAATTATTATCATCATTATTGCAATTATTATCATCATTATTGCAATTATTTTCATTACTATTGCAATTACTGCAGTTATAATATATAATTTTTTCCACTATAATTAACAACAACAATAATGATAGAAATAACCCAAAAATATAACAATAATAACGATATTATGATAATTATCTATATCATTATTTTAATTAATATCGTTGTTACAGTAATTATTACTGTTATAATGATTATTTTTGCAATTATACTAATAGTAAAAAAAATAATAATTATAATAATAACAATAATAATAAAATAATAATAATAATAATAATAATAATAATGATAACTATAATAATAACAACAATAAAAATAATAATAATAATAATAATAATAATAATAATAATAATAATAATAATAATAAAAATAATATAATAATAGTAATAATAATATGATAATATTAAAATATTAATACATCAAATGTTATCAAAATTCTCTTTATTCCACTTTTATCCTCATTATTGTCATGATTAATACGATTTTGGTAATTATTATCATTATTACCCTAATAATTGCAAAAATCATCAGAGAAATCGAAAAAACGTCATTTTGGAGTATACTCTCAAAAGGCTATATTTCTCTAGATTTTGCCGCTTTTTCGAAATTTTTGGGGAAATTTTTTTTTACCTTTTTTATTATATTGGAGACAATTCCTGTTATTATCATCATTATTATAATGATTATCATCAATATTTTCATTATCATCATCATTATCATCATTATCATCATTATTACAATTATTATCATCATTATTGCAATTATTATCATCATTATTGCAATTATTATCATTATTATTGCAATTATTGCAGTTATAATATATAATTTTGCAACTGTACTAATATTAACAACAATAATAATAGAAATAATAATAATGATAATATTGATAATATTAATAATCATCAAATGTTATAAAAATTCTCTTTATTCTCACTTTTATCCTCATTATTGTCATGATTAATTCGATTTTTGGGAATTATTACATTATTACCCTAATAATTGCCAAAATCATCAGAGAAATCGAAATAACGTCATTTTGGAGTATACTCTCAAAAGGCTATTTTCGCTAGATTTTGCCGCTTTTTCGATTTTTTGGGAAATTTTTTTCCTTTACCTTTTTTTTTTATTATAATGGAGACAATTCCCCTTATCATCATCATTATTATCATGATTATCATCAATATTATCATTATCATCATCATTATCATCATTATTGCAATTATTATCATCATTATTGCAATTATTATCATCATTATTGCAATTATTATCATCATTATTGCAATTATTATCATTATTATTGCAATTATTGCAATTATAATATAAAATTTTTTCAACTATACTAATTACAACAACAATAATAATAGAATAACAATAATAATAACAATAATAACGATATTATAATAATTATCTATATCATTATTTTAATCAATATCGTTATTACAGTAATTATTACTGTTATAATAATTATTTTTGCAATTATACTACTAGTAAAAATGATAATAAAGAATAATAACATAATTAATAACGATATAATAATAATAAATAAAATAA
>NW_023654073.1:0-4712 GCF_015228065.2 Penaeus monodon
GTGTCCGCTATCTTGCTCTATATCTAGCGTTAGTCTCTTTCCCTATCAAAGGAACGGGAAGAAAAACCGTTTTCCATTAATTGTCCGGAGACATATTCAGTTTTTATGCCATCTTATTGAACGCACAGATATCGATGGGCTTTTGCAAATAAGATTAAAACACAGCCTGAACCCAACGTCTTTTTTTTGACAGATTCAAACGCAAATAGTTTTTTTCTTCCCCCTGTATAAAATCATAGATGGGATCGTCTTCAGGAAGCGATAGAGGGTTTTTCTTTTTAGGGATACGATATTGAGCAGGAATAAAATCCACCCAGAATCAACGCTATACTCGTCCATCGAATGTGGTCTCGTTTTTCTAGACGGCTCTTAAAAACCATTTCCGTGACAAAATTTTGATATGTTTCTTATAGATGTTCATGAATCTCGGGGTGAAAGACCTCTAATATGTAATGGTACAGCATATTCGCAATGTCCATCTGTAACTTTTGATAGAACTTCCCGGAAGTACAGCGGTTTTTCCTTCCATTTCTTTGTTTAAATTGACACTTATTAGTGTCTTGGTTCATTTTTTTTAGATACAGATTAAAAAAAACGTCTAATTTTGTTTGGTTCTCTTCAAATTTACCTTCAAAAACCCTTTACAATAAACCTTGAGATGATCTTACTATTTCGTTTGTGTAGACCTTTCGATAAAATGTATAAGGATAGGTTTTTTCGTTTCCTCCGCCCCCCCCCCCCCCCCCCCCCCCCCCCCCCCCCCCCCCCCCCCCCCCCCCCCCCCCCCCCCCCCCCCCCCCCCCCCCCCCCCCCCCCCCCCCCCCCCCCCCCCCCCCCCCCCCCCCCCCCCCCCCCCCCCCCCCCCCCCCCCCCCCCTTTTTTTTTTTTTTTTTTTTTTTTTTTTTTTTTTTTTTTTTTTTTTTTTTTTTTTTTTTTTTTTTTTTTTTTTTTTTTTTTTTTTTTTTTTTTTTTTTTTTTTTTTTTTTTTTTTTTTTTTTTTTTTTTTTTTTTTTTTTTTTTTTTTTTTTTTTTTTTTTTTTTTTTTTTTTTTTTTTTTTTTTTTTTTTTTTTTTTTTTTTTTTTTTTTTCCGGTTTTTTTTTTCCTTTTTTTTCCCGTTTGGGGTTTTTTAAAGTTTAAAATCCCCCAACCTTTTTTAGAGATTAAACCCAAAAGTTTTCCCCCCCTTGTTTCTAAGGGTTTGTTTGGAAGGGCAAGGGTTCTTTTTTTGGGGTGTTTGGGGTTTTTTGGGGGTGTTTGTCCACGAAGGGGTTTTTTTTAGAAAGGGGGAAAAGAGATAAAAAAAAAAGGGGGAAAGGGAAAATTGGGGTGAAAAAAAAGGGAAAAGATAAAAAGATCTGTAACTTTTGAAAAGAATTTTCCCAAAAAAAAAGGGGGTTTTTTTTTTTTGGGATTTCACAAGTGGCGGTTTTAAAATTTTTTTAAAAAAAAAAAAAAAAGTTAATTTTGTTTTTTCACAAAAAAAAAGCCCTTTAAAAAAAAGAATATTTTAATATTTTTTTCCCTTTGTAAATTTTTTAAAGGGGCCCCTTCCCGTTCATAAAATTTTTTTTTTTTCCCTTTAAATATTTATAAATTTCGTAAAAAAATTTCTTTAAATTAAGTTTTTTGGTTTTTTGGTAAAGGAAATTTTTTTTTAAAAAATTTTCAATTTTTTTTTTGGGGGAAAATTTTTTTTTCCCTTTCCCCTTTTTCAAAATATTTTATCCAAATTTAATTTTTTTTTTTAAAAAAAGAAAATAAAAAAAAAACAATGGATTAAACTTAAAACCCCAAAAACCCGGCAAGGTTTTTTTTTAAACGCCCTTAAAATTTTTCATTTTTTTGGGCTCTTTTTTTTTCCCTTTTGGTTTTTATTGGGGAATTTTAGTTTTAGGTTTATTTTTTTGGGAAAAGGGTCGTTTTTTACCCCGGGGTTTTTTTTTTCCCCCTTTTTAATTTTAATTTCATTTACAAAAACCCCGGGGGAAGGGGGAATTAAAACCCCCCCTTTTTTGAAAAAAAATTTTTATCGTTACCTCTTATTTTTTTTTTAAATTTTCCCTTTTAAAATTTTTTTTTTTTTTAATTTGAATCTTTTTAAATGGTGGGAAAGAGAGCCCCCCCCGGGGATTGGGGGGGGGGGGGTGGACGATTTAAAATTTTAGGGGAATATTTTTCTTTGAAAACCCTTTTTTTAAAATTCAAAAATTTTAAAAAACCATTCCCCCTTTTGTTTCTCACTTTTTCCTTTAAATTTGAATTTTCATTTTTTATTATTTTTTTTAAATTTTATTTTTTTTTCCCCCCTTTTTTTTCCCCCCCCTTTTTTTTTTTTTTAAATTTGAAAACAATTTTTTTAAAAAAAATTTTAAAAAGGGGAAAAAGGGGTTTTAAAAAAATGATTGGAATTTAAAATTTGGGGAAAAACCCCTTTTTTTAAAACCCCTTACCTTTAATTGCATTAAATTTTATTATTGTAAATCTTGATTTTTTTTAAAATTTTAAAGGGGGTTGGTAGATTTTATTAGTGGTTTTGAAAATTTAGTTTGTACCCCTGAAATTTTTTAAAAAAAAAAAAAAAAAAAAAAAAAAAAAACAAAAAAAAAAAAAAAAAAAAAAAAAAAAAAAAAAAAAAAAAAAAAAAAAAAAAACCCAAAAAAAAAAAAAAAAAAAAAAAAAAAAAAAAAAAAAAAAAAAAAAAAAAAAAAAAAAAAAAAAAAAAAAAAAAAAAAAAAGAGGGGGGGAAAAAAAAAAAAAAAAAGGGAAAAACAAAAAAAAAAAAAAAAAAATAAAAAAGATTAAAAATGGAAACGCGTGATAAACAAAGAAATATGAAAATAAAAAAATGAAGCCTCATAATACTAAGAAAAAGAAAAAGAGAAACATACTATAGTAAACTTTTTGAAAAAAACTAGAAGACATACCGACTCAAAAATTTTTGATGCAGAATTAGAGGTTTTTGGGCGACGAGGCGATCAGCAAATCGATACTACAAAACTACTATACTACACTATACTCCACCCCACCCTACTACTAAAATTTTTAATAATATCAATGATAATAAAATAATACACTAAATAGCAATGATAAAAATAAGGGATTTTTTTAAAAAAAATTGGAGGGGTAGGTCGACGAAGCGATCAGCAAGTTTTACAATCAGTTTTATGTTAAAAAAACAAAAACAAACACTGAATGTTTACGGTGATAGAAACCCTTTGCCGTCAAAACTGTAAAAATTGAAAAGAAAGGGGGAAGATAGAAAAGAAGAGAGAAGAACAAAAGCAAAAATAATATAAAAAAAATAAAAACATATGAAAAATGTAGCAATATCGATAATGGGAAAAAGTAAATTTAAAAATGAAGACAAATATTTTATAATAATGAAAATAATTAATTAGTAAGAAAGGGAAAGGGGTGGGAGGAAAAATACTATTGCTGCAATATTACTACTATACTACTACCACCCAAACCCCCCCCCGCCATACGCGGGGGGGGTTACATTACCCCTATTAAAATGATAATCAAAAAATAATATAAAATAGTAATGTTACGGTGTAAATTTTTAAATAAAATGGAAAAAAAGGATAACGTAAAATTCTTTTATCACTAATAATATTTTGATCTACACTCCCACTACTCCTACTCCCACTGTTTAGTGCTCTAATGACAATAATATACTAAAAAAACGGACTAAATGAAAAAAACCCAGTCAGTAACGACCTATTTCCAATGAAAAATAGAACCTATAAAACTAGCGTAAAAATTTACTACGAATAAGAAAACAAACGGAAAAAGAAAACGTCGTCAACATCACGATAAAAATTGTAAGAAGAGACGTTTACCGAAAACTAACTTGAAACAACCTTTGCGACGTTTTTTCACACTTTTAAATTGCAATCGGAAGTTCGGGGGCCGTATTTTATTTCCTCTGATAATAAAAAAAGTCTTTACTCTGGATAAATATTTCCCTAAGAAGAGAGAAATGAAATATAAAACTACCCCTTGCTAGACAAGAAATTGAAGATTTTATAAAAAAAGTATTTACCTATTGCGAAATATCAAAAAACTAAATTTCGGTGAAGATTAGTGATGACGAAATGATAAATATTAATAATGGTAAAAATTTTATAATGTGATATGATGAACGGAAAGGGCGAACAACCCATCCCCCCTTTTACAGTTTTTTTTTTTTTGAAAGGGGCTACACATACCAATATGTAAGTCTTCAAAGGTTTTTTTGTATGGGGTTTGAAAGGGAAAATTTAAGAGACCAACAAAATTAGACGTTTTTTTTTTATCTTATCTAAAAAATGAAACCAGACACTATAATGTCCCAAACTAAACAAAGAAAAGGAAGACAACCCCTGTACTTCCGGAAGTTCATTCAAAAGTTACAGATGGGCATTGCGAATATCTGTTTCCATTACAATTTTGAGGTCTTTCCCGAGGATTCATGATCATCTATAAAAACTTCGAAAGTTGTCACGGGGGTTAATTTTTGGAAAAAAAATATTACGGGCGCCCTTGTCCCGCCAAAAACCCAAAAAAAAAAAAAAAACCAAAACCCCCCTTCGTTTTTTGGGGGAAAATATTTTCGTTTTAAATTTCCCCGGGGGGGTTTTTTGGATTTTATCCTGTTTCCCAATAACCCCCCCCTATACCCTAAAAAAGGGAACTTATGCTTTCCCTTTTTGGGAAAAGGGACCCCCCA
>NW_023654074.1:0-4712 GCF_015228065.2 Penaeus monodon
GGAACCCCAGGCCCGACCCCTTTGTTTTAAAAAATGTTTCTCCTGAGGGATTTTTAAAAACTTTTAAAAACTTTTTGGTATCAACCAACACAATAGTAAGAGGGGGTAAATCAGTATTTCGTCCCTACCCCCCAGGGAAGCCGGTTGCGTTTCCAGTACCACAGAAAACGAGTTATGTGGGGGACACCCCCTTACCGCCAACTTGCCTGGCGAAGGACGGTAATGGGTGCCCCCCCCCCGGCGAATACGGGACCCAAAAGGGTACCCCGTAGGCTCAGGGAAGTCAATGTAGAGGAAAATTTAGATGGAGAAAAAAAAGTGCGCCCAAAGGAGCCCCAGACACGGGGCCCCCTACCCAGGGGTCAATGCCCGTAAGGGCTACCCTGGGTGAAGAGACTGCGGGTCTGAGGGGGGTGCTACTCCCTACTTAGTTCGTTCACCGCAAAAAACAAAGCAGAAGGTGCTGGCAAAGCACAAAAAATGATCTGAAATTTTACAGGATTTTATTTAAAATTAATTTACTTTAAAAAAACCGGGAACAACAGTCGGGGGGGACAGGGGCCCCGGGCTCCGGGGAAAACTCTGGGGCACAAACTTGTATTGTTGTTACTGCGTTAAAAAAAGGGGTGAGCCCAAAAAAACGAAACACGGTCATGGAACTCACCTTTTCATTATCCCCTTTACCCCCTCTGACTGAGGGTTTACTTCAATTTACGTAAAAAATTGTTTCTTTGGATAAAAAAAAGAAAAAAAAAAAAAAAGAGAATAAAACATTTTTGGGGTTTTTTGGGTTAGGTTGATTTTACTTACTCTTTTGGTGTGTGATTTGTGTTTTGTAATAAATGCGCGTGCACATGAGAATCCCAAAACACACGCTCCCCTCTTATTTTCTGTCCTCCCCCAAAAGGGCTATGTGATTCCACATTGGCGTGGAACAGTCTCGAAGGGGGGGTTTTTGGTATTAGCAGTTTCCTACTTTAACCTTTCTCAATTTCAGAGAACTTTTTAAAAGATACAATCAGCGGTCTATTTAACCTAAGTTTTGTTAAAATCACCGGGAAGAAAATTTACAACTGTTTTTTGTTGATCATTTTTGACAAGGGGAAAAAAATAGAGAGGTAGACAAAACCCCCCCCCGGGTGCAAAAAAGGCCCCCCCCCGGGCCCCCCGAGGCCGAGGGGCCCCCCGAAAGCGGCCCCCCCCCTCCCGGTGGGCCGGCCCCCCCCCAAAAAGGAGTTTCCCGCCACGCCCCAACCTCCCCAAAATTGGGAAAAAAGGTTCCCGACCCCCCCCTTTTTTTTTTTTTCCCAATTTTTGGAACCCAGTCCGTCCCGGCCACACCTCACCAGGAATTCCTCACGGCACTACTAAGTCGCATACCCCCATTGCCTCAAAAACACTTCATCTATCCCACACACCACTATCAACAAAAAAAAACCCTTTTTCCCCCCCCCCCCCGTTTAATCTATTACTATCTGCCCTCTTATATTTCATTGTCTATTACTATCTCCCGTCTTCTTTATTCTACCCATCCTTCTGTATCTCTCTACCCTTATTTTTCTATTTATCTATCCACTTTCTATCTTTCCCATTTTCTGTCTATCTATCACTTTTTTTCCTTTATCTCTTTATCTTTTACCAATTTTTATATGGACAAGCAAAAAAAAAAAGTCAAACCAAAAGTTCTAAAAAAACTAATCTCAAATTGTCCTCCTTCCGGTTTTGGGGGTTCATCCCCCAGCCCTATTTTATTTTACTTTTCCATTTTTAGCCATATAACTAATTTTTTTTAACTTTTCCATTTAAAAACAAATAAACTTTAAAAATCATTGTAGTTTTCGGGAAGGGAATCCGTCAAAAGACACTGTTTTTTTGTTTAAATAAAATTTACAATAAATAACGAAAAGGTTAGAAATTTAGCACTGAACTCGGCTAAAATTTCTTCAGGGGTGTAAAATACAAATAAAAAATTTTTAAGGCTAGGAGAAACAGTGAGGTGAGATTAACAGGTAAAAACATTTATGAAAAAAAAATACAGTTTTTTATTTTCAAGTGAGGGCATGTATTACAAACAAAATCCACCCCAAACACACACACACACACACCCCAACACACACCACACACATAAAAACTAAATAAATAACAACCAACAAAAACCAAAAAATAAATCAATACACTACAATACACAAAATAAAATAATAAAAAAAAAAAAAAATAAAAAAAGTAAGAAATAATCAAATAAAAAAAGCTATCCTTATTTTTTTATTTTATATATATATATATCTTTTTAATCCAATAAACGTTTTAGGAAAATTGGGCGGAAAAAAAATTTATGAAAAAAGGTTAAAAAAAAAATTTATAAGAAAAAAGGGGTTTAAAGGCCTTATTTCTCTTTTTTTGCAGTTTCCCAAAATTTTTTTTTTTTTTTTTCCCCCCCCCTTTTTTTTCTCTTTTTTTTTAAATTCTTTGTTTCTTCCTTTCTTTAAAATCGTATATAAAACGATTCGATTTTCTGTTTTGCCTGCTTTTCATGGAATTTTTTTACAAAATTTGCCTTCCCCCGGGTTTCCCTGTTTTTTTTTTTCCTTTTCACCTACCCCAAGTCTCCTTTTAATTTTTTTTTCCCCTTTTTTTTTTTCCCCCCCCCCCCCAATTTTTTTTAAATTTTCAAACCCCCAATTTTAAAAACCCCCCCCGGTTTTTTTGAACCCGGTTAGTTTTTTAAATTTTAACTTTAATATAAAAAAAAAAAATTTTTACTGTCTATCTCATCGAGCAATTTAAAAAATAGTGTAGATCCGAAAGATGAAGCCATTCGCCAAAATACTGTTTTAAACCCTTTTGCAAATGCAAAAAATTGGACTTTTAGCCTGAAATAGCCCAAATTTTTTGTCACTGTGTAAAAAAACCCAAAAAAAAAATCTAGTGGGTTAGAAGAAAAAAGGAAAGCGAGATTAAAGTAAAACATAACGGGTAAAAATGGGGCGAGCGTGAATTTTGGGATTCTCAGTGCATAGACGCATAATTTCAAGTAAATCAACACCACACAAAAAAAAACAAAAAATTTTAAAAACCGTAACCCAAAAAAAAAAAATAAAAAAAAAATTCTTCCCTTATTCTTTTTTTATCCAACGAAAAGTTTCTCACGAAAAGGGTGTAAACCCTCAGAGAAAAAAAGGGTTTTAAAGGAAAAGAAAAAAATTTTAAACCCCCGTAAATAATATTATTTAATCTTAAATGAACCTCCCCCTTTATCATTCGAACTTTTTCTGTTTTTTTATCCATCTGTTATCTTTTATTCCATCTTTCTATCTACTTATCTCTTTTTCTTTTATCTTCCTTTTTTATAATATATAACCCCCACAACCTGAAAAAAATAAAGGCTAAAGATTTAAAGTTTTTCGCTTCCAAAAAAAAAAAAAAACAAACAAAGCAATCTGCCTTATAAATCCCCATTTGATCAATAAAATTAAAAAGGCTTAATAGTAGACTCCTGCCTTCCGGGGGGGGGGATGGGGTTCGATCCCCCCGTCCTACTATTTTTTTTTTCCATTTTACGGCTAGAAATAAAAAATTCCCCCCAATAAATTTATAAGAAAAAATAAAAACAAAAATTAGTGTAGAAAAGAAGATTGGAATAGGAGAAACAGGAGATCATACAAGAATAAGCAACGAGTAGTAACATCGTAAACCAAAAACAAACAAACAAAATAATCTTTTCATCTTTTCTAGAAAAATGAAATATTCCTATTCCGTCGGGATATTGATACAATTCCCTATTCCGACCCCCAAACGGTAAAATGAGAAGGTTGGAGAATCGAAGCCCCGGGTTTAAAATTATGAAAACCTGGATATTTATAAAACGGAAAAATTTGGGTAAAAAAGGGAAAAGTGAGAAAATTTTTTTTTTTGTTTTTTCAAATTTTTTTAAATTTTTAATTTTTGTTATTACCTTATCCTATGAATTTTTGTTGTTTTTATTTTTTTTATTTTTTTCCCCTTTTTAACTACTCTAATATTTACTTCCTTTATTTTAAAAAAGAAAACCCCCACCACCTGAAAGAGATAAAGGGCTAACTGATTTTAATGGATCGCTTTTGCAAAATACAAAAAAAACAAAAAAAAGCAAAAACAGAAAAAAAAAGTGAAATTATTAATTCCGATTTTATCTTAAAATATCAAAAAGGCTCAAGAGTAGACTCCCGCCCTTTGCGGGGGGGGATTGGGGTTCGACCCCCCCTCCCCCTTTATTTTACTTTCCCTTTTTCGGCCATAAATAAAGTAATTCCCCAATATTTCATAAAAAAGAAAAACAAAACAATTAAAAAGGTGTAGATCCCCGGGAAAATGAGATGCATTTGCCAAAAAAATACTGTTAAAACTTTTGTACAAATACGAAAAATTAGAGTATTTAGACTGAACTCAGGCAAGTTGTTTTCCCCCGTGAAATACCAAATAAAAAAAAATCTAGGGGAAAGGGGAAACAGTGAAAACGAGATTTAAATGATTAATCATAGATGGATAAGATAAAGAGAGCGTGATTTTTGGCATTTCTTGTGCATAGAGCATATATACAAGTCAAACCCCACACGCGCACACACAAAGAAAAAAAGCAAAAAGAAAAAAAAAAAAAAAAAATTTTTTTTTTTTTCTTTTTTTTAAAAAAAACCCCCAATTTTGGGGAAACCCCCAAAAAAAAAAAAAACAAAAAA
>NW_023654075.1:0-4712 GCF_015228065.2 Penaeus monodon
AGGTTTTTTTATTGTTAATAAACAACTCTGTAATACTCTATATATTGGCATAAAAGTAGTAAAGGACAGGAACCCCCCCAGTTCCCCCTTTCCCCCTTGCCCCCCCGTCCACCAGAAAAAAGGGAAAAACCAAAAGGAAGTTGGGGAAACAGGGGGCCCCTTCCTTTTGCCCCCTAAATCCCCACATCATTTTAATCCCCCTTTTTGTTTAGAAAAATATTAAAAAGGGAAAGGTTTTTCTAAAATAAAAAAGATTCCCAGAAAACAAACCTACCAAAGGTGGCCCTGAAAGGGCCCCCCGTCGGCCCGCCAAAAAAACCCTTCCCCGGGCCCTTTGGGTTTTTTTTACTGTTAGTGTATGAAGTGTGATGTGTGGGGTGTTATTAACCCTTTTAAAAAAATAAAGGGAAGATATTTAA
Organism: Penaeus monodon; assembly: GCF_015228065.2. NCBI lineage: Eukaryota > Metazoa > Arthropoda > Malacostraca > Decapoda > Penaeidae > Penaeus > Penaeus monodon. The sequence continues at coordinate 420 of NW_023654075.1, forward strand.
GTGAATAACAGTTTGGCTCAGAAACAAAATAAAAAAAAAAAAAAAAGTTTCCCCAGTGGGGGAAAAAGTTGAAGTGACAAACTCAAGGAAGGATTTCCAAAAAAAAAACAGTAACAGGAAAAAGAAAAAAACCAGAGAGAGGAAAACCCCACCCTACAACAAAAACACACGAGGAAAAAAACAGGTTAGAAGCTAAGCTTTCCCAGATCCCCCCTTTGGGGGTTTCTTAGCATCTTTTTGTTTTTTCTTTTTGGTATGTAGGTTAAATGGTTTTTATTTTTCCTATATTTTTCCAGTGGGGGTTGGCCCCCCCCTCCTTTTTGTGTAAAATTTTTTTTTGCCCCTCCCAGTAACTTTCTGTTTTTTTTTCTAGTCCCCCCCCTTTTGAAGGGGTTTGCCTTGTTAGTACAACAAGGGGGGTTTTGGGAAGGGTTTCCATTTTTGTGATGTTTTTTGGGGGAATTAAAATTTCTTTCAGAAAAACTCAGTAAAAAAGATTTAACCCTCAAGGTGGTTGGGTTACAAAAGGTTTTTTTGGGAAAGTGTAGTGAGTGAAGATAAGAAAATACAAGTATTAAAAGGAAAAGAAAAAAAATCAATTTTATGGTAATTAAGAGGTGAAAAATATCAATGAAAAAAGAAGGTTGAAATTGTTTTGCAAAATAAGCTAAGCAAGTGCAGTGTTTTTTTAAACAGAAAATTTGTGAAAAGATACAAGCTTAGTAAAGGGCAAAGTTTGAAAGAAAAAAAAAGTACGAAAAAAAAAAAAAAAACACAGCCCCTAGTATATTTATATTTTTTTTCAACTTTTTTTTCCTTGCCATTGCCAAACATTAAAAAAAAATCCTACCAACCTGAAACCTAAACCCCCTGGGGAAAAAACATTTTCCTCTATAATACCCCCCACCTAACCTCTTCCTAGGCCTATTTTTCAAAACCTTGGAAAATCCTCCTTGGAAAGGAGGGGGGGGGTGGTTTTTTCCCAAAAACCTATTATAAATTTACAAAAAAAATAAGAAGAAAAATTAACAAGGGGACCCCCCCCCCCCAAGATAAAACGGGCAAAAAAAAAAGGAGGACTAGGCACAAGCCAAAAAAAAAGAAAAGATAGGGGCCAAAGGAAATTTTGGTGGAAAAAAATAAAGAACTCCCCGGAACCTTCAGTCGAGGGAAGGAAGGGGCAACAGAATGCCCCCCCCCTTCTTGAGCAATTTTTGGGTTTTTGGGGGACATAAGGAAAAAGGGAGGTAATGGAAAACAGGGTAGGAAAAAAATAAGAAAACAAAAAATAAAAGATAGGCAAAATTCCCCCAAAAAAACCCGTATGAATTGGAAAAAGGAGGATGGAAACCCTTCATCCAGATGCCTTGGATTAAAAGGCAAATTTCAGCAAAAAGAAGCATCCCCCTTTTAGCCCCCCCCCCTTTCTCAGGAAAAAAAAATAATAAAGAAAATAAGGTTTCCCAAAAGGAAACCCCTTTCCCCCCGATATACTTTGGGGAAAAACCCCCCCCAAAAATTTTATATCAGGATTAATGAAAAAGGGGGGGAAAAAAGGGCAAAAATTTCCAACCAGTTGGGACCTATCTATTTAAAAAAACAAGGAATTTTTTGCCCCAATGTATGATAGCCTTTTTATGACCAAATGCGAGAAACAGGGGAGTAGTAGGATAGATTTTTAACCATGTTCAGCACCAAAAATTTCCCCAAAGGCCCCCCCCGGGAGGGAAGATTTACCCCCCTCCTATGGTTAATTTGGAAAATGGGAGAAAAAAGATTTTGGGGGTAAAATGGCAAGGGGGTAGGGAGTGGCCCCGGGGGTTTAGTAGCAAGGGGCCCCATCTGGAAAGGGCAGAGGGCCCCTTAGAAAAAAAATTAGATTGGGGGATATAATAGATTTTGGGAAAAGGAGAACCTTTAAGGGTTTTTAAAAAATACCCAGAGCCCGGAAGGGGATTAATTATTTGTCATGAAGCCTATAAGAAAGCCTGGAAGTTTAAAGATAAAATTTTGAGTCGAGGGAACCCCCCCTGAGGAAAAAAAAAAAAATTACTTTCCTCATTTCAAATCAAGATACCCCTAGTAAAAAGTACATGAAAAGAAAAAAAATTTCAAAATATGAACATTTAAACAGGATAAAAAGAAAAGGAAATGATAAAATAATTTTGCAATGGGGAAAAGAGATATAAAAAAACAACCCCCAGAGAGAAAATATGGGACTTCCAACAGTAGAAAGTCACATAAGGAAAGGTGAAGAAAAAAAACAATTTTTCCACCTACCCACCCCACCCCTGGGGAATTTTATTCCCCGAAAGGGAAAACAAACAAGAAAGAAGTTCCTACCTCAAAAGAGGGGGAAACCTCAAGACATAGGGGCCTTTTTGGAGGGAAAAAAAATGAAAAAACCCAGGAACCCTGGGAAAGGGTTGTTCCCGAAAGGAAAAGGCCCCCCCCCAACTGTCGGAAGACCAAAGAAAAAACAATCTTGAACCTTTTGGGGGGGCAAATTTTTCCCTTCCATAGAGGGATTCCACAGAAAGGGGACCCCCTTAGGAAGTAGTAAAAGAAAATTTTAAAAAAAACACAATTCAGTTGTTTATCCAAGGGTCCCCCCCCCCCCGAAATTGCATACCCAGGGAGGATAACCATGGAAATAGGGGAGGATATTAATAAAGGATAAAAGATACGAAAAAAAAAACAAAAGTCCCCCCCAGGAAAAGGAAAAAAATAGTGCCCCTTTTCCATCACCTCCAAAGGATAAGGGTAATAGGAGCAATAGGGGATATAAAAAAATAAATAAAAAAAAAACAAAAATGAAAACAATTAACCCCAAAAACCCCAAAGGGGAAGGGAAAAAAAAATTGGAAAAAAACCCCCCCCCCCAGAAAACAAGGGGGGGGGCTCGGGGGGCAGGGGGAAAAAGGGAACCAAAAACCTGGCCAGGGGTTTTTTAGGGGGGGGGGGGGGGTATTGCCCCCTTTGAAAAAAAAAGGAAAAAAAAAAAAAAAGAAAAAAAAGGAAAAACCCCAAGGGGAAAAAAAAAGAAAAAAAATAAACACAGGGGGGAAAAAACAAAAAAAACAAAAAAAAGAATGCCCCCCCCGCCAGGGGAGTTAAGCCCCAGGTTCTAACCCCCAGAAAAGGGGGGGGTTCAGGGAAAGGACCCAAGGAAAAAAGGGGAGTTAAAAACAAAGGCAAAGGGGGGGCAGAGGGGGAAACCCCCTGGGAACATTTTCCCCAAAAAATCCACCTAGAAAAAAAAAAAAACCCCCCAGGGGGGAAAAATGTAAGGGAAAAGGGGGGCCCCTCCCAAAAAAAAAAAAAAACCCTCTTTAAGAAAATTCCAGGAAAAAAGGTCCCACCCCCCATTCAAAATTCCCCCCCAAAAGGAAAGAATGGAAAAAACCCCCAAAAAAACCAAATGGAAAAACAAACCAAAAAATTGGGCAAAAAGAGAAAACCCCCCCCCCAAAAAGAGGGGGGGGCAGTTTACAAAAAACAGGATTATGTACAGGGGGGGGAAAAAAAAAAAAAACAAAATGGTTGGGTAAAACCACAAAAGGGGGAAGCTCCCCCGTGGGAAAAAAAGGGAAAAAAGAGAGGGAAAGGGGGGGGGGGAGTGGGCCCCAAAGGGGGAAAGGGGAAAGGAAAGGGAAAAAACAGTTGGGGGGGTGGGGAAAAAATTTGGGGGTAAGTGGGGAAATTTCCTTTTAAAAAAAAACAAATTTTTTCCCCCGGTTTTTGCAAAAAAGGTAGGTTTTTTTTGTACCAGGGTCCCCCAAAAGGAAAAAGGAAAAACATGGGGGAGGAACTTTCCATTACCTCATTAAAAAAAAAACCCCCCAAAAAAAAAAAACCCCCTTAATGGAAAAAAAATTTCACATTCCTTCTCTACAGCCTGGGGCCATCTATAAAAAAGGAACCCCCGGGGGGGGGGGGAAAGAAAAAAAAAAAATTTTTCCCACCAAATTTTCCCTCCCCCAAGATAAAAAGGGAAAAACCCCCTCCCCCCTCGGGGAAGATGCCAGGGGCCCCCAGAATTAAATTGATTCAAAAATTTGGGAAAAATTTTTTTTTAAGTGTTTTCAGGGCATGGGGGGAAAAAAAAAATGAAAAACCCCCAAAAACCCCAAAAATAAATTAGAAAAAAAACAAAAAACTTAAAAAAGGGGTTTTTTTCAGAAAAATCCCTTTATTTATGTGATTTTTTAAAAAGGGCTTGGGGGGTTTTTAAAAAAAAAAAAGCCTTTTTTTTGTTTGGTGGGGGAAAAAAAAAAGCCCCAAAATTAAAAG
>NW_023654076.1:0-30121 GCF_015228065.2 Penaeus monodon
ATGTAATATTTTCTTAAAATTTTTTAATTTTAAAAACCCTTTTTTTTTTTTTTTTCTTTTTTTTTTTTTTTGGGTTGTTGGGTGTGGTTTTTTTTTGTAAGTTTTGGTTTTTTGGGGATTTTTTTGTTTTTTATTTGGTGGGCCCGGGGGGTGGTTGGTGGGTGTGGTGGTTGGTTCGGGGTTTACCCCTTTTTTTCAAGGAATTTTTCGATTCTACCAGCCCTGGGGGAAACCCCCCCCCAAAGGTTAAAAGGTTTAACTCAAAAAAAAAAAAAAAAAAAAACCCGGGGAAAAGAAAAAAAAAATGCCCCAAAAAAAGGAAAATGATGAATCCGTAACGCAAAAAAAAAAAAAAATTTTTTGTTAATTTAAAATTAATTAAAAAATTTTTTTTAAAAAAAAAAAAATATGGGGTTATAAATTTTCAAAGGGAAAAAGAATTTAATTCTACCCTTTTTAAAAAAATTATATAAAAAATATTTTGTAAATTTTATTTTTTAATTAAAAAAAAAAAAAATAATTCTAAATAATAATTTAAATTTTAATTAAAAAATAAAAATTTAAATAAAATAAAATTTTTTATTAAAAATTTTTAAAAAAATAATCTCAAAAAAAAAAATTTTTTAAAAAATTTTTAACAAAAAAAATTTTTTAAATATAAAAAAATAAAATTAAAAAAAAAAAATGATTTCTAATCTTAAAATTGTTTGTCCCCAAATTCAAAAATCGGGGAAAAAAAAAACAATACAAAATAAATTTTAACAAATTTAAATTAAAATTTAATTTATAATTTTAATATTTATTTAGTTAAATTTTTTTTTTTTTTAATTATTTTTGGGTTATTTTTTTTTAAAAAAATTATAAATTATTTTTGATTTTTATTATTTTTATTAATTTATTTTTTATTTATATTTTTATTTTTATTAATTATTTATTAAAAATATTTTTTTGGTATTTTTTTTTAATTTTATTTCCTTTTAATTTTAATTCTTCTTTTCCCCCACTTTCCCCCGCTAACCAAAAATACTTTACACCCGATCAGGGGTCCCCTTAAAAATTCCTTTTTCATCCTCCTAAAAAAAAACCCCCCCAAAAAAAACCGAAAATCTATTTCTCCTTAAACTCCAAATTCAAGCTATAAAACCCCCACTTCCCTTTTTATATCTTTTAAAATCTCCAAAAGGGGTTTTCCCTTATTTTCCCCAAAAACTCTTAAAAAACACCTCCCTTTATCATTAACTTGTCATTCCCCACCCCCTTCCCCCTCTTCCTTTTCCCCGCCCTCCTCTTTTCCTCTCCCCAATGATAAAATTTTGGGAAATATGAAAACCCACAAAAATTAACAAAAAATACTAGGGATATAATGAAGATAACAAATACAAAAATAAGAGTTGTAAAAATAATGCAAAATTTTGGGGAATGATGTGAGAGGAGGATGATGATGATGATGTTTAAATGATGATAAATGATGAATGTGATTGTGATAAATTTGATGGTGTTTGGTGTTGGGGAGGGGTAATGATGATGTTTATGATGATGAGGGTTTGATAAATGGTGAGATGATGTATGATGGTGAGGGTGATGATGATGATGTTTATGATGGTGTGATGATATGGGGGATGTGGATGATGGTGATGATGAGGGAAGGGATGGTGATGATGAGGGGGAGATGTGAGGGTTTGATGATGATGATGTTTAATGATGATGGTGATGATGATGATGATGATGATGATGATGATGATATGATAAATATGGTGATGGTTGGTAAGGTGATGGTGTTTGTTTAAGTGATGATGATGATGAGCCTTTGATGATGATAATAATAATTCTGTCTTGAAAAAATGTCCCAAAGCCATTTTTTCCAAGAGGCCCGCTAACGAACACAAAGAGATTGCCCTTGATAAACCACGATAAAGGAAAGGGCCCGGCCAGGAAGGCATATATAATTACCTGGAAATAATAAGAAGATGGCATCATATTTGGGCCTAAAAGAAAAAATACGAAAAGAGAACAAAACCGAAGAGTGCGTATGGAAACGTAAGAGCAAAACTTAATGCTCCCAAATGGGATTCGAAGCTATAAACCCCTTTAAAGCGAAACCCTTTTTGTGACGTATAGCTTTAACATCGTCGAAAGGAGCTTTTTGACGTCAAAAGGGTGGGTTTTAAACCCAGAAAATCTAACAATTAGAAGATGCACCATCCGAAAGCAATTTGATAGGGTTTAAAAAGGGGGAAGGGCTTGTGCAGTTCGAGCTCACCTACAAAACTATCCCCCATCGGGGTTGGGCGCTTTTATCACAAAAAACCCCGATCCTCTTCTCCAAAACGTAAAGAACATCATAAATTTTTAAAAGGTATGTTCCCCGTCAGAAAAACGAGTAGAAATTTTTAAAAAAGGGGCTGGGTTTTTAAGATACTCCCCAAAAGAAAAAAGGCGAATACCCGGTCGCGAACCTAAACCCAAAAGGGGGAAACCTTGGGGCCAAAAGCAAAATCCAAGAAAAATGAGGGGAGTAAAGTAATGCATTGGAAAAAAACCCCAAAAAAAACCAAAAGGGGCAGAAAGTAATTAAAAAAATATATATCACCTTTTTTAAAGCACTGGTTGAAACTGAAACAGAGGGACTCTTTAGCTGCTCAAGACCAAAGCCCCTCCCCAGGGCTTACATCATCATATTTTAAAAATGGAACCCGAAACCCAATTGAAAATGTGGAAATAAAGAAGAAAACCCTTGATTACTTAAATTTAGAAAAGCCCCTAAAATAGCCAAAACCAAAATTCCACCGGGACAAAAAGTGGGGAGCATAACCCACCCTGGAATTCAGCAAATTTTTGCAAGATCGAATTTCCTGAGAAATGGGACAACACCAACCGTAGCGGTTTTCGGAAAATGAATTTTACCACCTCCCGGGGAAAGCCCATTCGCCGACCACAGAAAGACAGCTAACAAAAATTACATCATCATTAAAGGGCAAAAAACAAAAAAACTGCTCATTATCGACGTACCAGTTCCACAGAATGAAATACGCCATCAGTCATAGAAGCTATAAAAGTACAAAGATCTTGAGATTGAAATCAGCAGGTGTGGGGTATAAAGACGGAACCCAACCCCCTGTGGCCTTTTGGTCCTTAGGGCTTATAAAAAAGGGGATTGAAAATTCACCAATTTTTCCCCTGGTAACTCACCCCCTACGAAATACAAAAGACTTACTCAAACAGCCTATATAAGGGAGGTGCTGCGGGGAAAAATTTTTCCCCTATCTAGCCCTAGGACATGGTTTAGACCCGGCTATATAGGATGCAAAACACGAAGTAAAAGCAATGAAAGATAGTTAAAATAGTAATAATAATAAAATAATAATTAGAAAATAATATTGATAATAGATAATAAAAACAAAAAAATGATGATTAATAAATATAAATATAAATAAAATAATAACAATAAAAATAAAAATAATGAAATTTAAATTCAATAAAATAATTTTATCATAATGAAAAAAATTTGTAATGATGTTAACAGTAGATAGATAATAATGATAAAATATGATAATGTGATGAAATGATAATAATATTAATAGTAATAATTTATTATTTGATAACATGTAATGATAACAGTACAAAAATGATACTGATAAAAATTAAAATAAGAAAATTTATTATTATTATATTTTTATTATTATTATTATTATTTTGTTATTATCATTATCACTTTTATTTTATTTTTTTATTTTTGTTATTATTATTATTATTATTATTATTATTATTATTATTATCATTACTATTGCCATTTTTATATCATCATTATCATATTATTATTACATCTCAACATTCTGTTATCATTAAAACATTAATTTGTTTCTTAATTTTTCTGAAAATAAAAATGATGAAAAAAAATGATAAAAAACAAAACCATTCTACTGATTAAGATGATAACAGTTGTAATAATAAAACAAAAATAAAATGTAATAATTTTGATAATAAAAAATTTTATTTTATAAAAATGAAATAAAAATAATAATAAAACAATAATGAAAATAAAATGAAAATAAATAATGATTTTAAATTTTTAAAATAATACAAAAAAAAAAAAATTTATTTTTAATAGTAGTAGTATTTGTAGTATATTGTAGTATAATAAGTAGTAGAAATAGTATGTATAATATAATAATAAAATGATACTGCAATAAAAATAGCAATGGTAACAAAAAAAACTTTAAATAATATAAAATAAAATATATAGATCAGATTAAAAAAAATTATAATGACCATATGATATAATAACGAAAAGTACGTTTAAAATCAAATATTTGATTTAAAATCGTACTGAAAATAATAATAAAAATATAATTTTTATAAAGGTAACATCAGGGGAAATACTAATACAATTCAGTTTTCCATTATCGGCATTTTTAAATTATTTTGATTAATTTAATCCCCAAATCTCTTTCCCCGATGCATATTACATGCTACACCGGAGCGTTTAAAGACTTGAAATTAAAATGTTAAAACCCCAACCTGAAATAAAATTAAAATATATGCATACTTTTAATTACGCTAAAACGATCGTGATTTGATTTTCGATTTCGCGAATAGATAAAATAAAGCGGTCCCTTTTAAAATTATCTTTCGAAGAAGAAAAAAGAGAGAAGGAGAAAAGGGGGAAAGAGGGAGAAGAGAGAGGGAAAGAGAAGGGAAGAGAGAGAGAGAGGGAAGGGGAGAGAGAGAGAGAGGGAAGGGGAGAGAGAGAGAAAAAAGAAGAGAGAGAGAGAAGGAAGAGAGAGCGGGAGAGAGGGGGAGGGAGAGAGAAAGGATATAGGAGAAGAGAGAGAGATCAAAAACAGAAAAGAGAAAGAAAGAGAGAGACAAAGAAACAAAAGACAAGAAAAGAAGAACGGGAAAACAAAGAAAAAAGAGAAGAGGACAAAAACAAAAAAGACAAAAGAGAAAAAAAAAAAAAAAATAAAAAAAAAAAAAAAAAAAGAGTTTGTAATAATGAAATAATAAAAAATAATGTTATTATAATATAAAATAATGCTGATAATAATAGAACAATAATATGCAAATAAAACACGGGAAATAATGCAAAAAATTTTAATGATAAGGAGAAAACAAAAATAATAATGAAAAAAGGGTAATACAAACTTTTGTAACAATAGATTAATAAGAACAAAAAAGTTATAAAAATTATAAAACATAAATATTAATAATTAAAAAACATAATATTAATAAAATTTTTAAAAATCATAAAATTATTAAATTATATTTTAAAAAATTATTTTTAATTATTAAAAAACATACATATTAATATGGGAAAGAATGAAAAAATAAGAAAATGGTATTAAAGATATTAATGCAATAATATTGCTGATGTAAATAATAACGAAATAAAAATTAAAAAACAATTGCTAATATTATTTCGTAATGATAGTAATAAGATGAAAATGTACTAGTTTTTTTTGTAGTATAATAATGTTAAAATATAAAATAATAATAATAATTATTATTTTATTATTATTATTTTATTATTATTGATAATAACAATGGTAATAGAGTATATTAGTAGTAGTAGTATAGTAGTAATCATAATTATTATTACTGATAATATAATGCAATAAAACAATAGTATTAAGAAAAAGATGATATGATAAATGAGATAGTGTGATATGATGATAGATGATGATATGTGATGAGATGTTTTATGATGATGATAAAAATAAAAAATAATAATAATAATAATAATAATAACAACAATTTTAGTAATAATAAAATAATAATAATAAAAATAATAATAATAATAATAATAAGTAAATAATGTGATAATAAGATACAAAAAAATTTTATAACAAAAAGAGTAAAAACATTCATAAAAAAGTTTTTAAAAAACAACAAATTTATCACGCCTCTACTCTCCCCCCCAACACTTGTAACTTATTCGTCTCTTTTTTCATCTGCTGCAACATCGATCTGAAATTACCGTGCAACATTTGAAGAGTCGTTTTTTTCATTTCTTTAAATTTTCCTTTCAAATAAATTGGGTGGTGTTGCTACCCGGGATGAGACGATAAAGGCTTGGGAGGAAAGGGAAAAAAAATGCGTTAACTTTTGCTCTCGGGGGGGTCTGGGGGTTTTTAGATTTTTGGGGTGAGAGAGAAGAGGAGAGAGGAGGGAGAGGGAGGGGGAGAGGGGAGGGAGAGAGAGGAGAGAGAGAGAGAGAGGAGAGAGAGAGAGTGGGGGAGAGGAGGGAGGAGAGAGAGGAGAGAGAGAAAGGAGAGAGAGGAGAGGGAAAGGGGGGAGAGAGAAGAAGAGAGAGAGAGGAGGGGGAGAAGAGAGAGAGAGAGTGAGAGAGGAGAAGGGGAGAATGTGGGGAGTGACCCCCAAACCACACACAACCACACAACACCACAACACACACACCCACACAACACCACACAACACACACACACACACACACAAAAATAGAGACAGATCACAAAGGAAGAAAGAAATAGGCAACAGGAGAGACAGGCAAGGAGAAAGGAAACAGACAAAAAAAACAAAGAAAAAAGGGAAAACAGACGAACGAACGACAGAGAGCATCAGAACAAAAAGACACACAGACAGCGACAAGAAAAAGTAAACTTCAAGGGGGTGTAAGTAATTGAATTCACACGCCCCGTTGCCGCTTACAAATTCAAATAGTTTAGTATTAAATATCTGGGAAAGTGTAATAATAATATAGTAATATGTTTTGCGCTTAATTCCCTTTATTAAACAGTGAAGGAAAAAACAGATGTTTTTCAGACGGGAAAAAAAATTGAAAACTGGGCTTGTTCAAAAAATTGCAATCTCTTTGAGTTCGTTGCTTTTTTGTCGATGTTTTTTCGTTTAAGGCTAAAAAAAGATGGATTGTTAGGGAAGAGTGCAAAAGAATGAAAAGAAAATAATGATGATAATATTTAAAGAAAAATATTGGGGGTGGATAAGAAGATGATGATGAAAATAAAATGGGATGTATGAGATGATGAATATGATGTGAGGATGATGATGATTATGACAATATAATACTATGATAAAATAATACTAATAATAATAATGTAAAATGTAATAATGATATATAAAAATGATAAAAATGTAGCAAAAAAGTTGAATGATACTAATAATGATACAAAATTTTAATAAAAAATAATAATAATAAAAAGTAATAAAAATAATAATAAAATCATAATAATAAAAAATAATAATAATAACCAAATAATAATAATAAAACAATAAAAACCCTCAAAAGCAAAAAAAAAATAGTAAAAAAAATACCAAGATAAAGTAGAAGTAGTAGTATATAAAAATAATAAGTAAAGATAAAAATAATAAAATAATAATAATAATAATAATAATATAATATAATAAAAAATATTGATAATGATGGGTGAATGATGGATGTAATAATAATAAAAATGATAATAATAAAAATAATAATAATAAAAATAATAAAATAATAAAAATAATAATTAACAAAACAAAAACAAACAGGGTGTTTGTTGAAAACAAGGCCTTACATCCACAGAAGCATGCCGAATGATCCAAATATATTTTGCTACATCTGTGAAGCTTTACCTTGAAAACTCAGAGGCGCAACATTTCGACTTTTTTTAGAGCGGTATTTTTCGTACTTCAAAAAACCATTGGGGCCAGACAAACATTGGGTTTCTCACAAAGTGTGCAAAACCCGTTTGAAAACCTTTTAGATCATGGGCTCAAAGGGAAAAAATGCAAACTTAAGATTTTGGGGTGCCTTGATTTGGAGAGAAAAAAAGCAATCATTTAGAGATTGCTATTTGGCATTTCCAAGTAAAAAGTTTTTGTAAGAAAAGCAAGCAATATTTTCAAAACCCAAGTATCCCTTCAGTAAATTTGACCATTGCCCAAGAGAAGAAATCCTGTGCCAATACTTACTGGCTTTTTTTTTAAAAATTTTGGGCCTAGATCTCTACTTTACCTGCTTCTATGATGAAGAAGAACTACAGATATTTATAAGCTATTTTATAAGATTGTGACAAACCCAAAATTCTGTTTTTTCTCAGTCTGTTGAATATTTGGTTGAATCCTTTTTACCAAGAGAGTCTGCTGAACTGTTGGCTTTAGAACGAAAGTTGAAACCCCCGGCACAAATTGTCATTTTTTAAAAAAAATAACAAGGAAGCTGAAATGGTAAATACTTCCTTCCCCGATGGCCAGCTTGTCTATTGTACTGATGTAGAAGGTTTATTCCTTTTTTTGACTCTCTATTTCTTTCTTTTTTTTCTTCCAAAAAATTTTAAATTTTTTTCTTTCACTTTATGGCTCTCTTTCCCAAAAGTAATTTTTAAAATTAAAAAAAAATAAAAAATTGAATTTTCAAGAGGGTTTAAATTGTTGGTACCAAAAAAAACAAAATATGGAACCAACTGGCCACCCCAGAGATTTAAATGAACCTTAGGAAGATTTTCACTTCAAAAATTTTCGCCCAGTGGATGGAAGAACGGTTTTCCTTTCAAAAAAAATTGGATTTGAAAGAGCCTTTAAAACTTTTCCGCAAACCAGCAATTTTCAGAAAAGAAACTGTTTTTTTTTCCCCCTCTCCCTTTTCCTCTCTTCTTCCCCCTTCTCTTTTTCTTCTTTTTTTCTTTTCCCCTTTCTTTTTTTCCCCTTTTCCCTTTTTCTCTTTTCCCCCTTCTTCCTTTTCCCCTCTCTCTCTCGCTTCTCTCTCTCTTCTCTCTCTTTTTCTTCCCCCACTTTCTCTCTCTTTTCTCCTCTCTCTCCTTTCTCTCTCCCTCTCTCTCTCTCCCTCTCTTTCCCCCCTTTTTTGCCCCTCTTTTTTTTTTTTTCTCTCCCTCTCTCTCTCTCTCTTCTTTCACTTTCTTTTTCTTTTTTTCTCTCGGGCTTTTGTTCTTCCATCTTCTTCCCTTTTATCTTCCCCCTTCCAAAATTTTGGTTGTTCTGCAAATTTTCGCAAAAACCAAAATGTTTTAAGTAATAAATTTTTTCGCGCTACTAATTTTTTTTGCATTTAAGTTCACAGTGAGGAGAAAGGGGGAGAAAAAATAATAGGTAATTAATAGATAGAAGATAAAGGACAGACGGTCAGACTACAATGGGAAAAGATAGATAAAGGAGAGAGAGAGAGAAAAAGAGGGAAGAGAGAGAGAAGAGAGGGAGAGAAAAAAGAGAAAGAACAGACGGTCAGACTGACAATGGAAAATGAAATAGAAAATAAGAAAGAGAGAGGGGAGAAGAAAAAGGGGAAGAGAAAGAAACAACGGTCAGACTGCAAATTAATGATAGATAAATAGAGAGAGAGAGAGAGAGTCGTACAATCTTTTTGCGCGGGAAAAGGGTTGAAAACAGGAGTAGCTTTATTTAGTTATTCCTTTTTTTTTCTCGATAAAAATAGTATATATGATGAGAGATAGATGGACAACGGATAGATATACTGAAGATATTTGCATATAATAAAATTATATTTTATATATAATATATATATATATATTTTATAATTATATATTTATCTTTTTATTTATTTATTTTTTTTTTTTATTTATTTATTTTTTTTTTATTTTTTATTTACTTTTTTATTTTTTATTTTTTTATTTAAATTTTTTTAAAATAATAATAATATTATTATATATTTATATTAAAATATATATATATTATATATAAATATATATATACTGAAGATGGGGATGGGGCAGATAAACGTGGAGAGGAGAAGAGAGAGAAAGAGAAGGAGAGACAAATAATAATATTTTTTTGGAGACAAACAAATGGAGAGAAAATTTGATTTTTGATTTCAAATAGTAAAAGATGTGAAAATAACAAAATAATAAATAACAATAAATGAGAGATGATGATGTGATATGAGATGATATGATGATATGATAATAGTAATAATAGTAATGTAATTTTGTAATTTCACACACTCCATCTATTATTATCTAATCTTCATATAGAAAAAATTAAGGTATGTTCTACGATAGATATTTTTCGAGAAAAGAAGACTTTTACTGTAGGAAAACGCGTAAAAAGATAAAAAAGAGTGTGTAAAATAATAAGAGAGATAACAGAAAAACGGGGGGAGAGAAGAAAAATGAAAAAATAATATTATAAATGCGTCCAGGATGTGGGGAATTTTTAATTAGATTTTTCTCCAAAATCTTAAACCATTTTTTGTGGTTTTTTTTTTAAAAAATTTTTTTCATATCGTACGCCCGTGTGTCATGCATGCCTTTTATTAATTAAAATATTTTAAACGTTGGGTGGATCGTAGCATGAAAAAAATGTGGTCTTTATTTTCAACCTTATTTTAATATCATCTTTTTTTTTTTTTTAATTAATTTTTATGGGTTTTTTAATATTTATCTTTTTAAAAATTTTATTTTTAATTTTAAAAAGGGGTTTAGGTTAATATGTGTGTCATTGTTGTGGTTTTATTAAATTAAAAAATTATCTTCTTAGATTAAAAATTATAAATATATATATATAATATATATAAAATTTAAATTTTTAAATAATATAATATATAAAAATTTAAAAATATTAATTTATATATATTATATAATATAAATATTATAATATTATTATAAATATTATATAAATAAATATATATAAAAATATATATAAAATTTATATTATGTCAAGGGGCCCCGGTGGCCGAATGGTTGAGCGTCGGACTCAAAACTGTCCGACGGCAGTCGATTCGGGGTTCGAGCACCCACCGCCGCGTTGTTTTCCCTTGGGCAAGGAACTTCACCTCATTGCCCGCCTAGC
The DNA here is from genome assembly GCF_015228065.2 of Penaeus monodon. Lineage (NCBI taxonomy): Eukaryota > Metazoa > Arthropoda > Malacostraca > Decapoda > Penaeidae > Penaeus > Penaeus monodon. The sequence goes on from NW_023654076.1 coordinate 10,783, forward strand.
CACTGGGGGGCCAAGGCTCAAGTCAGTGCTGGGCCCAAGCCCGGGTAAAAAGGAGAATGATTACTAAAAAAAAGGTAAACGGGGTCTCTCCCTGGGAAAAAGGGCTGGGGGACCCCACCAGTACTCCCACTCCAAGAGCATCAAAAACGTAAAACTGAATTGATATCATGCTGTGCCACGCGGCTCAAAAGAACCCAACCCTTTAAATGAATGATGAATGTCAAAAAATATATAAATAAAAAATAAATAAATTAATAAATAATTAAATATTATATATATATATATATAATATAATAAATATTTTTTTAAAATTATATAATATATATAAAGGATATTTTTGGGTTGGGGAATTTTTTATAATATATTATAATATATAATATTTTAATTAACTTATTATATAAAAATAATATTTAGTTTAAATATATAAATATTTTAAAAATATAATATAGAAAAAAAATTAAAAAGGGAGTGTTGTGGTGGTGGGTGTGGGGGTGGGGGTGGGTGTGTGTGTGTGTGGGGGTTTTGGGGGAAGTTGGGGGGGTGTAATTATTTAAAATAAAAAATAATAAAATTTTAATATAAAGATAAATATTTTATTATATATAAAAAATTTTAAACTTTAAAGATATATTTTTAATATTTACATATATATATATATTAATATATATTATTAGATATTTTTAATATTTTAATAATTATATAAAATATATATATGTGTGGTGTGTGTGTGTGTGTGTGGGGGTTTTTATTTCTTATATCTAGTATTATATAACACACACACCCACACACACACAAAACCCACATAAAAATAATAAATTTTAAATTTATATATATTTTATTTTAAATATTATATTTATTTATTATATAATATATTTATATAAATATTATATAAAATTTTCTTTCTTGACCCCCGATGCGTTTTTGGGCGAATTATTTGGGGCCCCTTTCCTCGACATCATGTACGGGACTGGGTCTTTACGGGGGTGGCTACTAATGTCCTTTCCCCGGGGAGGAGTTAGTTAGGAAAACCCTTGTTAGGTTCCATTCACCATCATATCTACGAAAGACTCACCCCACCCAGTATTTTGTTTGATTCACTCAACATATGCAAAACCGCGCGCGTGCTCTGTTGTAGATAATGCACCACACAAACCCCATCGGGCGATTTTTGTGTGCTCACACAAATCCCCGCACACACAAATATACACTATGTCTGTGTGTGTATTGTATATATATACCATATAATATATATATTTATAATATATAAAAATATATAATATAATTTTTATATGTATTTTATAATATATATATATATATTTTAAAATATATAATATATAAATTTTATATATAATTATTTGTATTAGTTTTTATCTTCTATCTATCTATCTATCTATCTATCTATTCTATCTACTATCTATATAGATATAGATAGTATATATATATATATATATATATATATATATATAATGACTATATTAGAAAAATCCACAATGCCAACTAGACTTATTGTAAATGAGACCTACAATTTCGCAATCGATTGCGAAACTGTAAATCTCATTTCCATAAATCTAATTTTTACTTTGGGTTTTTCTACCATGTATAAAAACACGGAAGAGTAAATTTTACCATTCCATATCTATATATATCTATATATTTCTATATATATCTATATAATATCCTCTCTATATATACTATATATCTTTCTTATATATATATATGGTATATCTATATAATATATATCTCTATATATATCTTATATCTATATATATATACACCACCAATATATCCTCTGTACCGATACATATTATCTTTTTCTATCTTTATATACCACTCACACCCCTCCTACTCAACATATAAAAAAGACTGGGGGAAAAATTCGTTTTGTCCCCTGGCAAACCTGTGCAATATTTGACCTACAAGTGACGTTGCAACTTTCCAACTTTCCCTACCCGACTGTCCAAAGCCTTTGCTTGGTTGCAACACACTTGGATTCACTCGGTAAACTGGTGGAAATTTAGTAACTGAAAGCACGTCCGGATTTGGGCCCAACCTGATAAAAACATAATAAATGATAAATATATATATAGACATAAATAGAAATAATATACTCAAAAAATAAAATAATAATAATAAATTAATACTGATAATAATGAGTGCCGCTCGGTAGTGGACTGGTGGAATTAGTAACACTGAAAGAACATTCCGATTCGGCCCAACCTGAGTAAAAAATAAATAATAAATAAAATAATAATAAAATAATAATAAATAATATAAAAATAATAATAAAAAAAAATAAAAATAATAAGAAATAAAAAAAATTTTACAAAATAAAAAGGGAGTCTGTTGTATGTACGAACGATGCATTGTATATAATTTATATTGTTTATTATAGTCATATTTAAATTATAAGGAACCGGACTCTGGAATTGATAAGTGTGATGAATAGTATTATGAATCCGAAAATGAAATAGGGCAACCTCACGTGTTTATCATTAGATCATCATCATTTCTGTTGCTATCATTATCTTATAGTAGTTAGTAAGCAGTCCAGTTGTTGCTGTTGTTTGTTATTGTCTGCATGATAATAGTAAGTAATGTAGTAGATCATTATTATTGTTGTGTTGTTATTGTTATTTGTTTTGTATTTTTATTATCATCATTATCATTATTATCATTTTTATCAGCAATACCATCATCGTCTTATGATTATCATCTTCATCCCTCATCTCGTATCAATTATCATCATCATCATTGTCCAAACTCATCATCAGCCCACATCAATCATCATTATCATCATCATCTCATTGTCAAACTCGATTCATCATCATCATCATCATTAATCAACATCAACAACAACATCATTTATTGTTATTATTATTATCTGTAGTTGTTATGTATTGCACAACTATCATTATCATCCTCCATTTTTACTTTTATTATAATATAGCTATCATTACTATTATTATTATCATTATCATTACCACCATCATCATCCCTATATATCAGTCAATCATCAGTATCAGTCTTATCATTATTATACTCATCTTTATCATTATCATTCTTATCATTAATATCCTTATTGATCATATATCTTTATCCATTATCCTTCATATCATTATCATTACCATTATTGACTTTAAGATACAGATACAGTTACCGATACGTAGATATAAGTAAACATACGGGTACAGGGCCATGCAAATAGATACGTTATTAGGTGTGTTTTGGACAAAACCCCTAAAGTTTTGCTTTGTTTGTGTAGATTCACATTAGCCATGTAGTTGCTGGTGTTATTGCATTTAATTTACAAGTGAGACTTATATTGTTTTCTTTAAAGTTTCTGTTTTATATTGCGTAATATGTTTGTATTTTTCTTTTCATTTTTATTGTTGTTTTGGTGTTTATTGACTTTTGTTACTTAAATGCATAGAAAATTGTGAACTCATTTATGCCTAATCTATCATGATTAGAATAACAATAGCTATAATACGATTATACCTCATTCTATATTATCATATATCTACTACTAAGTATTTATATATATATATATATATAATTATATATATATATATATATATATCTATATATATATGCTCGTGTGGTATGTGAGTGGATGAATGAGTGACTGAGTGATTGAGTGATTGAGTGATTGAGTGAGTGAGGTGAGGGAGTGCGTGAGTGAGTGCTGTGAGTGAGTATTGAGTGAGTGAGTGAGTGAGTGTGTGTGTGTGGGTGTGTTTGCGTTGTGTTGTGTGTGTTTGTGTGTGTTTGTGTTTGTATGAGTGGAGTGTGTGTGTGTTTGTGTGTCCCATAGATAGATAGATATCTGAGAGAGACAGATTCCAGAGATTCATATACACCTTCGTGCTGTGTATCCGGCGAGTATGTGGTCGCTATTGCTTTGCGAATAACAAAAACAGAAGATGATAAGAGCCTTAAAACGTAGAACCTTATCGTATTTACTTTCTCTCTTCTCTTTTATTCCCTTTTCCCTTTTCACCTTGTTTGAAGGTTTTGCTTTTCATCATTTATTACTGGGTGTTTCTTTTTAAAAAGTCGAATCCATGTGACTCCTCTTTAAATATTCGTAAGTGATCCTTTATTTTGATCCCTTTAGATATCTTTGGATTTACTGATTCGTATTTCATTTATGATTAAGATTGGTAATAGACTGAAGCCGGATAAGTGAGTAATATGTCGAGTGCAATTTTTTCTTTTTTTTTTACGTCTGTTTCCTTGTCTGTTTTCTCCTGTTGTCCCTCTGTTTGGTTTGTCCAAGGTCTTGTTTGCTATCATTTTGCCTCCCTCTCTCTCTCTAATTTAAGATTATTGGTATTATCAAAGCTGATCATCATGCACTACAACATTTATCATCACCATTATCACATTTATCCTCCATCTCAGTCACCATCCATCATAACCATCATCCCACCATCACTATCAAATATCACTGTCACCATCATCCTCTATCATCCTTTGCATATACTATTTAAGAACAAACAATATCTTTGAGACGAAGGCACATGAAGAACAACAATGGCACTTTATTACTACAATTAATAATACTAATAATATTATTAATTATTATAATTATTATTATTCTTATCATCATTTATTATTCACTAATATCATCATTATCATCATTATCTCATTATCACCATCATCATCATCATCATCATCATTATCATCTCATCATCATCATCTCATCATCATCTCAATCATCATCATCATCATCCATCATCATCATCATCATCAGCATCATCTTGCTATCTTTATTATTACTATTATCACTAACAATAGTTTTTCCCTGAGACTTTCTTATCTCGAATAAAAATTTCCGTTTAAAAGTTCCCGTCTGAGTTATTGCCTGTTTGGAACCATACTCGTGCTGCCTGTTTCTTCTTACGTGCTGGAGGATAGAGGGAAATCATCGTTGGTTTTAATTTATTGTTGGATATACTATAAAGCTACTATACAGATTGAATACTAAAAGGCTATTATAAGATTAATCTAAAAGCTACTATAAGATTTATACTATAAAGTTTACTAGAAAGCTACTATAAAAATTAATATTCTACAATTTGTGGAGTACGAAATTTCGTTAGGCATTCGCATATTCCCATTTTGTTAAAAAAAAGAGAACTGTGGTTTTACCTCCCCTACCACCCTCTGAAAATACGTACATATGAAATACAATACAGAGAGATAGATAGATAGAAAAAGTGTGTGTTTTAGTAAGCTGTATTGTTGTGTGTGTGGTTGTCTGTCTGTAGTGTAGGTGTGTGTTGTGTGTGTGTAATTGTGTGGCAGTTATTATAAAAAATGGTTTCGTATTTACTGCTTTGTTTACTAGCTCTTGTTTTTTAAAAGGACATCGATAATTTTCTACAAAAAGAATCAATAGATAAATAACACTGAAAGTCGAGCAGAACTGCATTACCCTAATGAGTTTTTTGTCACTCGTATTAGATATATCTCATCCGAATCACGTCAGGTCTGCTGCTCAACGCACTTCACATCAAGCCTTCAACGATGCAGACGTAGAACATCCTTTTAACGTAGATTTAAAAGCCTGTCTTTATTTTCTCCTGGGATGAACATGTTAGTTATCTTAGGATGACGTTCACCTAAACATCGCTTACTGCTCACGTCGTGACGGAAGAATTGTTGGGGGGACCGTGTGGATTCTCTCCCTCTATCTATCTATCTATCTATCTATTTTCTCTCTCTCTCTCTCTCTCTCTCTCTTTCTCTCTCCTCTCTCTCTCTCTCTCCTCAAATTCTTCTCTCTCCTCTCTCTCCTCTCTCTCTCTCTTCTCTTGCTCTCGTTCCCGCCCTCATTCCTCTCCTCTATCTCTCTCTCTCTCTCTCTCTCTATCTATCTATCTATCTCTTGCTCTGTTCCCGCCTCCTCTCTCTCTCTCTCTCCTCTTCTCTCTCCTCTCTCTATCTCGCTCTCTCTCTCTCTCTTTCTCCCTCTTCTCTTATTTCATCCATCTATGTCTCCCTCTCATAATCTTTACGTTTTTTTTTCTTTCTCTCTCTTTTTTCTCTCTCCCTATCTTTAGATACCGTAATCCGGTTCCTGAATGTCCTTTCATTCACTCTCCCTTCCCCCCTCTCTTTTTTTCCACTTTGACACAGACACACACTTCACTTCCACTTATAATATATATACATATATATATATATATATATAATAAATACATTATGTAATCTATATATATATAAATATATATATATATTTATATATGCTTGTGTGTTGTGTGTGTGTGTGTGTGTGTGTTGGTTGTTTGTGTGTGTTTGTGTGTGTGTGTGTCTTGTGTGTCTGTTTTTGTGTGTGTAATAGACAATAGATAAACAGACAGATAACTATCTATCTATATAAATATATACTCTTCTATATATATATATATATATTATACATATATCACATATAATCTGTCTCTATATCCATATATATGTATATCTAATCCATATATAATATATCTATATCTATATATATATATAATATCTATATAGTATATATATAGATATCTATGCATCAATCCCACAAACACACACCCACACAACCACACACACACGTGTGTGTATATAATTATTAATATATATCTATATATATATATATATATATATATATATTATAATATATATATATGTGTGTGTGTGTGTGTGTGGTGTGTGGGTGTGTGGGTGTGTGTGTGTGTGTAATATATATATGTATGTATGTATGCATGTATAACTCAGCTTTACTATCTTCGAAAGACTCCGCACTCCCACCTCTGACCGGACCACCCCTAAACACACCAACGGGTGAGCACTAAACCCCCCCGAATTACCCGCAGGTCCCTCTTACCCAAATGGAACCACTCGATCAAAGTCCCACAAAGGGATATGAGCGAGACCCCGTATCCGAGGATTCGTTAGACCTCCTTGACGATGGCTGTTATCTCGACTCGACTCCTTGTACGGACATCGCTTCTTCAGAGATACCTTGGCTCGGCTTCCGATGGCGAGTGACTTCCGGTGTAGTTCAGGTGCTCGCCCGCGATTCGGGTTTAATGCTCTTGGTTTTATGTGGACTGGATGTTTGTGGTGTGTGTTGGGGTATGCTTGTATGTGTATATACGTTGCGTGTATGTAATATCGTATGCAGTTTTTAATATGCGTGTATGTATGTCACTATAGACATTAGAAAGATAGATTGTTACATATATGTGGTTGTGTTTATAGTCTGTAATGTACACACCCACACACACACACCATATATATATATATAGTATATATTATATATCTATATAATAGATATATCTAGATAAATATGATATAATATATATATATGTGTGTTTGTGTTTGTGTGTGTGGTGTGGTGTGTGTTGTGTGTGGGTGTGTGTGTGGTGTGTGTGGTGTAGTGTGGGCGTGTATGTGTGTGTATATATATACAATTTGGTGTGGTATATTATACATATATAGATATATACATATAAGAGATATTATATATATATTATATATATCTATAACATATATATATTTATGTATTATATGTATATATATATTATAGTATATATATATATATATATTAATATGATATCCTACTATCTAATTATCTATATATACTTGTGTGTGTGTGTGTGTGTGTTTTGTGTGTGTGAGTGCGTGTGTTGTGTGTTTGCGTGTGTGTGTGTGTGGTGTGTGTGTGTATGTATGTATGTATGTAGATGTATATGTTTGTGTGTGTGTGTAAATATATATATATATAGACTAAGCTATATTACTATATATATATATCTCTATATCTCATCGTATATTAACAGATATTATCTATATACATATATGATTTAGTTATCTATGTACATGTTGTTTTTATATGATATATGAGTGTGTGTGTGGTGTGACTTGTTATCTCTCTCTCTCTCACTTTCTCTCTCTCATCGACCTCTTTCTCTCTCTCCTCTCTCATATCTCTCTCATCTCCTCTCTCTCTCTCTCTCTCTCTCCTCTCTCTCTCTCTCTTCATCTCCTCTCTGCTCCTCTCTGTCCCTCTCTCTCTTTCTCTCTCTCCTCTCTCTCTCTTCTCGCTCGCTCTCTCTCTCTCGCTCTCTTCTCTCTCCTTCTCTCCCTCCCTCTCTCTCACTGTCTCTCTCTCTTTCTCTCTCTCTCACTCTCTCTCTCCTCTCTCTCTTCATCTCTTTCTCTATCTATCTATCTAGCTACGTATCTATCTCTATCTCTCTCTCCTCTCCCATCCCCTCTCCCTCTCTCTCACTCCCCCTCCCCCTCTCCCTCGCTCCCTCTCTCCCCAGCCCCTCTCCCTCTCTCTCTTTTTCCCCTCGCCCTCTCTCATCACTCCCCATCCCCTCTCCCGTCTCTCTCAAGCCCCATCCGCCTCTCCTCTCGCTCTCTTCCCCTCTCCCTCTCCCTCTCTCTCTTCATGTTTTCCTTATTGAGCGCCTCACTAAAAATTCCTTTTTCAGTATTAACACCCAAATACCAATGGATTAACACGCACTCCATTAATGGCTTTTAAGTGTTGTAACTGCCGTTGCCGGGGATTAGGGGGGGGGGGCAGTTACCTTTTCGTATTATTAAAATACTGATTTAGCCTGTTTCGCTAATGCCTTTTATTAAAGGGTTTTTATAGTTAGCACACTTGAATATTAATTAAATCTCCTATTCCATAAAGATCTACTTAGCAATGTTCGTAAAGCCGAAAAAAATAAATAAAATTTTGAAAAAGAGAAAATTCTTTACAATGAATTTTATAACTTCATTATAAGACTGCTACGAAGTGGTAGTGTATTCAAGTTTTGCAATTGTCCGTACGTATTATTTCCTGTGATTAATTATTACAGTTATTTTTATTATTATCCTAGTATTTTGTCGTTTTGCTTATTATTCTATTAGTATTATTATTATTATCTTTGTTGTTATTATTATTTTTATCATTATTATTATTATTATTATTTTATTATATTATTTATTATATTATTATTAATTAATTATATTATTTATTATTTTATATTATCATTATTTTTTTTATATTCCTTATTATTATTATCTTATCATTATTACTATTATTATTGGATTATTATTATTATTATTACGATTATCTTAATGTAATTATATACAATAAGAATAATATAATAATAATAATATAATAATGAATAATAAAAGATAATAATAATAATAACTTTTTTGTTTAAATATAGTGGCTATTTCTATCGAGAGTTTGCTGTTTTTTTTTAGAAGCTTTTGTTTTTCACTTATCCTTAGTGTTGGCCAATCTAGGTTATGATATATTCATGTTATCCAAATGAATGACGGACGTCCACAGCCAGCACAGCACTAACGACCATGATGTGTGCAATAACGTTGGAATAACACACCCTATATTAACATTTGGCCAGGACTCTTGCACCCGGATTTACACGAGACCAGGTGATTTTGATTTTTATTTCTATTTTTTCATGGCGTTTATGTAGCTCTTATTGACAAGATACAGCACAATGTAAATCAAAGCAAGAACATTAACACCACGATACTAAAAATTCCCTTCAGTTTTCACCGCTTCTACAACGACTGCATTATTCATCACCCCCCAGTCTACGCCACTACCGCAATATAGCATTATTCTCCAGTATCGTCTTTCACAAAAATGTATTCATGTTTGAGTGTGACCGGCGAGGAGACCGGAGTTAAGTTGACCTGTCCATGTTGAGTGGATCACCTTCCTTGCTCTGTTTGTTTGTTATTATTTGTATGTTTGTTTTGGCTCGTGTGGATGAAAACAACGGTTATTGTGTAAAAATCACGCAGGATATTCATCAGCAAGAAAAAATAAAAAATAATAATAACGATCTGTCCACCTTTTCTTTCTCGCTTTCTCTCTCTTTCTCTATCTTTATCTATCTATCTATTTATCTTTCTTTCTTTATCTATCTCTCTCTATTTTATCTCTCTCTTTTTTCTTCTCTTTCTCACTCACTTACACTCTCTCTCTCTCATCCTCTCTCTCTCTCTCGGTCACCTCTCCCTACGTCTCCTCTCTCCCTCTCTCTCTCCTCCCTCTCTCTCATTCTCTCTCTCTCTCTCTTTAATAAAACAAAATGTACATCCACATTTTTTTTAATCATTCAGGTCTAATAAGAGCTCAACATCAGGGACAAAAACTATATAATCTTGATTTTTCACAATAGCATTACCAACAAAGGCACCCCATTTCCAATATAATCCGATGCGCCTTTTCTACGTGTAAAAAATAACTAGATAAATAAAAATAAATAAATAAAACGTATCGTTCACTACAGTGGACGTCGGTTCATTATCTTCATAGAGTACCGGATTTTCTTCTCCCTATACGATTGGAGATTTTCCGAATGGCTTTTGGATCGGTAACGGTGTAAGCAAAAAGATTTCGTTGATGGTTTAGCAATAGGAAATGGATAAGGCACACACACATAACATACACTCCGCACATACACACACGCGCCATACACCACGCGCTCGCACATACCACGTCGTGCCACACAAACACACATACACCACATAACACCCACACACACCACACATCCAACCACACACACACACACCACACACACACACACACAATACACACACACACACCACAGTCACTGGATCATTAGTAAAGATAGAACATAATCATAACCTCTTATTACTATGATGATCATTTTCTGAGGTTGATGTGTACCGTCAACATACTAATTACAAATAAATGTTATGAGACAACATCTCAATGGCCATAATACAAAGACGATAATGAAATGGAATAATAACAACGGTATAATTATCGTATGGTTTCATATCATTAATAATTGAGACTTCCAGTATTTTGTATTGGGGTATCTTTATAGATATCATTATCATTAAAAATGCATCATAGATATTCAGTATTTTCATTTCGGCGATAACACCGACAAATTTTCCTTTAACATCATACGAGCATTGCATTTTTCCCCTTTTTCAAGCTGTGAGACTCAAATCCATAGGCGACAGATACGATAGGCTATAAATTTGATAGTCTCATCGATGAAAAAATTAGCATGTACTCTATCTCTGGATATAGAGCACCGTCCCCTCGGTTTCCAAGTGACCTCATTGTCCTAGGTGTGGAAAGGTCATTGGTACAGAACATGCGGCATCCCATGACAGTGTTTCGCGAGAAAGACAGGACAGTGGAAGGGAAAGTGAGATCCTGAGGTGGATACTATTGCGTTAAATTTTGTATCGTTTTTTTGTAGTTATTTTAGCTAGAGCATGCGTAAAAGGTATCATTTTTTACTCATTTTTTTGGATGTCCGTATTTTTTTTAGATAGAAAGGAAACGAGAGAGAAAGAGAGATAGAAGAGCGAGAGAGAGAGAGCGAGAGAGAGAGAGATAGAGAGAGAGAGAGAGAAAGAGAGAGTAGAGAGTGGGGAGAGAGAGGGGGGTGAAGTGGATAGAGAAAGAGAGATAGAGATGTGTGGACAGATACGCTTATCGTAACAACGCGAGCAGAGCGTACGCACCATCCGGTCCGCAACATCAAAAATAGAACAATACGGCGAAGATGAGGGCGCAATCCGAAAAAAGGGTCGATGAAAAGATGGTAAACAGAGACCGATGCCCCATGACGTTCAACTGATCGCGTGTTCCGCATGACTAACAGAAGCTTCTAGAAGCCACGAAATCCGAAAACAACTCGTTGGAGGCGATCACTAGATATATCACAATATTCAAGTCGGGTATCAAGAAAATAACACCAGGAAGGCAGATGAGTACGCAAAAGTTAAGTGATAAATACAGTGTTTGAATTTGCTGGACATAGGAAATTCCTGACGCCGATAGTTTTCGATAAGTTAAGAGATTATAATTATATTCATGATAACTGCGAAGGGCGTGACCGGAGGGCCCCCATAGCGGGGATAAAAAGACGGATCGAGACAGACCAAACGGAGGATACGAGTTTGGAGTTGGTCTTGAAAGTCTCCCTGGTAGCACCCTTGCAAGCCATGTCACTTTGTGGCATTTTTTTGGGTCAGCCCTATTGAAGCGTTTGAATTATTTCTTGTTTTAAGGGGGAACATGGTGACGGGAATGTGCTATGGAAAATGTGTATTAAGTAGGTTATAAGTTTTTCTTGATTGATGTATGACTATATAAAGGACCAAGAATTGTATCTTGGACCAATTCAGTTAGAAGTAATAATTATATAAATTGGAATAATCTAGATTTTGATGTCCAAATTTGAAGAATGATATAATTGAAGACATAATAGAGTTGATTCTAGTGTCTGATCTATTGAGTTAGCATAGTGAGAGTAAGGAATTATGATTACTTTTACCGAGATCTCACTCGACAAAAGTGGTGCCTTAACAGTGATGATGATTGTTATTTCCCGGTAGAGCGTAAGAATAAGTTTATGTTTTTGTATGTAATCATAAGATATTCCTAGAAAACAGTTTGCTTGAGTTTATTGCGGCTTAGTAATATTAATTCAGTATATGATTGCTTTATTAAGCACAAGACATTTTTGTCCCCAATTTTCAGGAATGTACTCACTTACTTTTGGGGGGGGGAGGAGATAATCTCGAGTTTAAGTTCGTCATTCTGGTAAACAACTTGACTTAGTATTGTTACATTGCTTGGTATAAGTAATTCATCTTGCTAATTAATTTCTCACTATTTTCTGTGATTTCATTTACTCACAAATCCTTTTATGATTTTCAATCATTGTACTGTGCAGAAGGAATTCCTTTATTAACCTGCTTACGTCTATTCTAAGCATTGACATTTGGTTTAATTCATAACAGCTTGCTTAAATTTATATTATTTATTTGTATGTTAACAATTAGAGTAAATTTATTTGTTAAAGTTACAAGATGGATATTTAATATGGATTATTTATTGGTATTGGATTCTAATGAACTCAGATGTTAATATTATTGACATATAAATTTAGTGATTGACTTTACATGTTTACTATATATAATACTTACAGTTAAATAAATTAGTTTTAAATTCTCTAATAGTTGTGAATTTTCCTTTGGCATTTGTCTAAACAAATTAATACAGTTGAAAGAGTAAGATCTTTGAGAGAATAGACTAGTATGAACTATTAATATTAATCACATTTGAGGGAGATATATATTATGTTGATGCAAAAGAGGCAACAACTTTGGTTGGCCGAGTGGGATAGAGGGAGAGGGAAGGTGTGTGTTGTTCGTGAGGCTGTGCCGAACAGAATGGGTAAGTGCCAAATTCTCAGTGGCCACGGCCAGAGGAAAGAAGATTATCTTATTATTGCCCCAACTTGCATTAGTTATTGCGAATCCTTACGGCTGCCACCAATGTTTGTTTGCCTATTTGCATCACATAATATATTATCTCCTCAAGATGTTCATATAATCTTAATAGTTCATACTAGTCATAATTCTCTCACAAATCTTACTCTCAACTTGTATTAATTTGTTAGACAATGCAGGAAAATTTCACGAACTTATTAGAAATTTACACTAATTTATTAACTGTGCAAGTATTATATATAGTCAACATGTAAAGTCAATCACCTAAATTTATATGTCATAATATACATCTGAGTTTTCATTATAATCCAATACAATAATCATACCATATTAACTATCCATCTTTTAACTTTACAAATACTTTACTCTAATTGTTAACATACAAACTACATAATACTAACTTTAAGCAAGCTGTTATTAATTAACCAATGTCCATGCTTCGAATAACGTCCGCAGTTAATAAAAGAATTCTTTCTTCCCATACATGATTGAATCATAAATTTTTTGTAATTAAATTAAATACAGACAATAGTGAGAATTATATTTAGGCAAGAATGATTACTTATACCAAGCAATTTAAAATACTAAGTCAATGTCTTTACACAATTCTAACTTAAACTCGAGATTATCTCCATCATAAAGTAAGTTAGTACATTTCTGAAAATGTACCTAAAATGTCTTGTGCTTATCAAGCACTCATAATACTGATTTAATATTACTAACCGCAATTTAACTTAAGCAAACTTTATTCTAGGAAATAATTTACTGAATTACATACAAAACCATAAACTTTATTCTGACGCCTACCGAAATTACAATCATCATCCCTGTTAAGTCACACTTCTGTAGAGCTGAGATCTCGTAAAGTAAATCATTATTCCTTACTCTCTATGCTAACTCATATATCAGTACACTTAGAATTCAAATCTATATGTCTTCAATTATATCATTCTCAAACTTGAACATCAAATCTATGATATTCCTTATATAATTATTACTTCTAAACTGGAACTTGGGTCAATACAATTCTTGTCCTTTAGATGTCTACATCAATCAGAAATACTTATAACCTACTTAATACACATTTTTCCATAGACATTCCGGCCCCATGTTCCCCCTTAAACAAGAAATACTTTCAACTGTGGGCTTCAATAGGGCTTACCCCAAAATGCCACACAAGTGACATGGCTGCAAGGTTCTTACCAGGGATGACTTTTCAAGCCCAACTCCAAACTCGTACTCCTCCTTGGGTTGTCTCGATCCGTCTTTTAGCCCCGCTATGGGGGCCCTTCCGTCACGCCCTTAGCAGTTATCATGAATATAATTATCATTTCTCTCACTTATTCGAACCTATCTGCGTCAGGACTTTCCTATGTCCCCAGCAATTTTCGAAACCTGTCTTTATCACTTTAACTTTTGTCTATCCTGCCTCCGTTTATATTTTTCTTGATACCCGACTTGAATATTTGTGATATATCTAGTGATCGCCTCCAACTAGTTGTTTTCGTATTCGTGGCTTCTAGAGCTTCTGTTATTCCTGGCGTGAACCACGCGCTCAGTGTGACGTCATGGTCATCTTCCTGTTTACCATCTTTCATCTGACCATTTTTTCTGGATTTCGCCCTCATCTTCGCCGTATTGTCTATTTTTTGATGTTGCGACCGGATGGTGCGTCCGCTCTGCCTCGCGTTGTTTACGAAGAATGCGTAATCTTCAATGACAAGAAGAGTTGGGGGGTGAGAGAGTGAGTGAGAGAGGAAAAAGAGAGAGAAATGGGGGATGATAGAGGAGAGATGAGAGGGGGGGAGATAGAAATAGATAGATAGAGAGAGAGGTATATAGATAAAGAGAGAGAGAGAGAGAGAGAGAGAGAGAGAGGAGATTTGAAGAGTGAGAGAGTGAGCAATATGTTACAACTCGAATAAAAATTTTAAAATCGTCTTAGATCTAATGCAACGATATTATATTGATGATAAAGAACCCAATATGTCCTTTAATGGAGCAGAAAGATTTACACTGTTGTTGAAATCTCTATTCTACTTTTTCATATTTTCTATTTAACCCATTTTTTTAGCCAGAGACTTTCAATGGTCAGGTATTTTTATATAGATCATTGCTATCAAAAAGAAAAGAGAGAGAGAAAGAGAGAGAGAGAGAGAGAGAGAGAGAGAGAAAAAAAAATATGTAGAGGCAATCTTAACAAATTAATTCACGTATCAGATGAACTAGAAAAAAAACAGAAAAGAACGATTCAAAACTAGTATCCGGCAGATATAACATTGAAAAATACAGCTAATTCGAGGTCATCTAATTATTTGAAGTGGGATTTCAGTGTGTGTCTGGTGGTCTGTGTGTGGCTGTGTGTGTGTGTGTGTGTGTGTGTGTTGATGTGGTGTGTGTGTGTGTTGTGTGTTGTGTGTGTGTGCAGGTTATGTGATGTCAGTGCTTTTTTTTTGTTTTTTTTTTTTGGGGGGGGGATGGGTGTGTGTTTGTGTGTGTGGTGTGTTTGTGCGTGTGTGTGTGTGTTGCGTGTGTGTGTGGTGTGTTTGTGTGTGTGTTTGTGTGTGGTTGTGTGTAGTGTCTTGTGTTTGTGTGTGCCTGTGTGTCTGTGTGTTATGAGCGCTCACTAAACACAACGACTTGAAAGAGATAAAGCAGAGAGAAGGAGAGGATGTATAGAAAAATAAAAGGAAGGTGGCAGTGGGGGGAGGGAGGCAGGAAGAGGAGAGAGAGAAGGGAGAGAGAGAGAGAGATAACAAGAGAGAGAGAGAGAGAGAGAGAGAGAGAGAGAGAGAGAGAGAAAAGAGAGAGAGAGAGAGAGAGCGAGAGACAGAGACAGAGACAGAGATAGAGACAGAGACAGAGACAAAGAGAAACAACATATACAATAAAGGGAAGTCGAGTGAGAGATGTTTAAAATCAAAATATACTTAAATTTTAACCATAGTCGAGGATCAAACCATAATGGTGACAAACAAAAAAACTCAGCGTGTGTGAAACCACCTCCTTATTCGAACCTCAGGTTCTTGGTTATTTGTCCTGTTATCGTAAAGCTAATAACAACTATTTAACTAAAATGGATAATCATTGAACATTATAGTTGTTGTTTGTATTGTATCCCTGGTATCATACCTGTATATCTAACACGATGCTAGTAGATACTGATTAATAACTCACAATGCAAATTACGACATGCATACACAGGACAGACTCCCACCACACACACACCACCCTACCACACACACACACACTCACACACCCACACACACACACAACACCCACATTATTATCTTATTTGATTATCTTGATTATCGTGTATGACTATCTTGATCCTTTTGTTTATCTTGATTATCCTTTAAGATTATCTTATCTATCTTTATTATCTAATTTGATATGGTTATCGTGATTATCTAATTTGATAATCTAATTATTTTTTATCTTGTTTGATTATCTTAATAACCTTGCGTATCAAGATTATCTTTCTTGTTTTTTTCTTGATTGAGTTACTTGATGTATATATTCGGTCTAACCGTCGTTTGATTTCAAGCTTTATATTTGATTAGATGATATGAAAAAAAAAGGTAAATTATATGCTATTTCACTAAAGTGGGTGTAATATGTGTTTGTGTTGTGTGGTGCGTGCGTGTGTGTGTATGTGCGTGCATGCGTGAGGCGTGTGTGTGTGTGTGTTGTGTGTGTGTGTGTTTGTGTATGTGTGTGTGTTTGTGTGTGTGTGTTGTGTGTGTGTGTGTGTGAGTGTGTGTGTGTGTCACTGGCTTTAAAAAAATTCGCTTTATCTACCATCTGTTTCCTTCCCTCTTCACTTCTTATCTCTTCCCTTTTCATAACTCGCCATTGAGAATATTGCTTAATCTCTAGCCACTGGATGTCCCTCTCCCAGCGATAAAGGCAATGGATGTCTAATCCTCTGTGGAGCTGATGTATAGAGAATCCAATCCCTTTATTAGAATAGACTGGTGAAGGGAAGCGATGACAATCGCGGTGAGGAAAGGTTTAGAATGCAAGTTGATAGGATTCGGTGTCATTTATAGTTTTGAGCTTTCTCAGTGGTTTCCAATAGTTTGCTCGTTTGTAAACTATTTGTTGTTATTGTGATAAATTAGGGTGAGTGATAAAGGGACCTAGGAAATAGGGAAAAAATGAATAGATGTACACGTTTTGGGGTTACATTACTGAATCACGCAAATTTTACCTTTTGTCTAATTAATTAAAGTTCCTTGCATTCATAGTATAATTTCATAAAAAAAAAAAAAAAAAAAAAAAAAAAAAAAAAAAATAAATATATATATATAATATAATATTATATATATATATATATAGTTATAATATAGATATATATTAATAATAACTATATATATATTTTTATATTATATATAATATTATTATATGTTTTGTATGTATTATATATATATTTTATATATATCTATATATAGATATATAAAATTTTTTAAAATATATGAAAATATATATGTATATATATTATATATTTATATATTTAAAATATATTAAAATATATTTATATATATAAATTTTATATTACTCATATAATATATTTTATATATATATATTTGCATTTGGTTTATGTATGTGATAGATAGATAGATAGATATCACACTTTACTCTTGAATAAGTCATGTTTGCGTTATGTGCATCAAGAATGAAATGCTAAAAAATAGCTTCAAAATGTTCAGGACATTCATGTCAACGTAATAACTCAAACTTTCTTTGATGAATTATTAACAAGCGAGGAGTGAATGCATGAGCAGCAGACTAGGATAATTCAGCTTGCTTAATTTCCATAAAAGAAATGTTGGGAAAAATGTGGAAAGGGAAACGAGAATGAATTGCCGAGCATTCTTTTCCTTGATAAAGGAAACCTGTCTGAGAACAGTGAGTACACAACAATTATTTCAACCGCTCGTGTGTGTGTTTGTGCGTTTTTACTTGTATAAACATAAAAACAATACGATTGTAGTTTGTTGGAATTCGTGTGTGTGTGTGTGTGGTGTGTGTAAAAATGTGTGTTTGTTTGTTTTTTTCATAATTCTTTGTGTGTGTTTGTGTGTGTGTGTGTGTTTGTGTGTGTGTGTGTGTGTGTGTGTGTGTGTGTGTGTGTTGTGTGTGTGTGTGTGTGTGTGTGTGAAAATGTGTTATTTTTTTTATTCTCTGTGTGGGTTTGTTTCTTTGTTTCTTTGTGTGCCTGTGTATACGTTAGTGTGTGTGCATGAGTGAATGTGTTTTTTTTTTCTTTTCTTTTTTTATGTGTACAAACCATGGTACTTCCACCATAACGCTCCATAAATCAGATCAAATACCATAAACCTTTCGACAAAGTAAACACATGAACACCAAGTGATATCAACATATAAACGTAACTTATATATATCCTTATAACTCAAGACAACACCCTCGATGGAAAAAAAAATTATACAGTAAAAAATTATAAATCATATATTTTGAATTATAAAAGAGCGTTTCCCTGGGGGGAAAAGAAAAAGTAAAAAATAGTAATAATAGTATATATGTATATATGTATATATGTGTATATATATATATATATATCAATATATAATATTATAATATATATAATATATATATATATATATATATATATATATATATATATATATATATATATATATGATAAATAATAGGTATACTAATTGATAAATGATTTGTGGAACGAAAAATATATCACTTAATCACAAATCATAAAACCAAAAATTACAAAGAGAATGTAAAATATAAGATATTTATATAGAAAAATATATATAAATATATAGGTATAAATATATATATATTATATTATAATATTATATATATAATAGATATATAATATATATATATATTATATATGGACAGAAAAGCATGATTACTAAATCCAAATAAAAAATAATAATGATACAAAAAAACGTTCTTCTGGAAATGAAAATAAACAACAAAATAGTAAAAAAAAATATTAGCAAGTTCGTAGACCACAAGAAAACTGAAAATGAATAATAAAAAGTAAATACAA
>NW_023654078.1:0-4712 GCF_015228065.2 Penaeus monodon
TAATTTTTATGGCCTGTGTGCAACAAAAAAAAAAAAAAGGCGTGTTTTGACTTTACTTGTCAAAGAAAAATATCACTCGATAAAATACAGTGATGCTTGAAATTATTGTGGCCAGCTAACCCAAAATTGCGTTTAAAAAATTTTTGTTTTAAATATTTGCTTTAAATTTTTTTTCCTTTTGCATCAGATGTAAAGGGAGTGACTTTTGCTGTTTTAATTTTGCGGGAAAACTTTCCCCGTTGCAAAGACGGGTTAAAAGGGGTATGGCGGGGGTTTGGGGGTAAATTTTTCAGATTCCCTTTTTAAAATACTGAACTGCAATTCATTTGCACCAGAAGTTTTTTTTTAAGTGCATTTTTCTTTGTGTCTATGTATTTAAAATTGGTAAACCCAATTTTAAAATTATTTTTTTTAAGTACTGGATTTCAAATGGACGGGAAATTGTTGTAGGCTTCAGCTTTTGTCACATGGTCTATCAAAATCTTTTTTTTTATTGCAAGATGTGTATTTGTATATTATTAGTACTATAGTAAACACTTTTTTTTGGGTTTAGGCGAGTGAACAGATAGTGATGTAGAAACATTTAGTAGTAAATAAGAAAAAACATCCTGTAGTATAAAAAACATCTAAAGAACTAGTATCCCAAAAACCCAAGGAGGGGAAAGGGCTATCAGTGCCCCTTTAAATATACGGTAGCCAAATTGAAGAATAATTTAGCAGTATAGTTTTAGTTAAAGTAAAATTTGGGGCAGAAGCAATACTAGAGGTGGTTATTGAGGTAGTACAGTAGAGATTGTAAAGTAGCAATTTGTAGTGGTAAAGTAAAGTGTGGAAGGCAGTAATGTATTTTTGGGTATATTAGTATTTGGGAATAGCTGCGGTATATGAAAAAGTAAGTAGTAGAAATAGTATTTTGTAATAGGATAGCAGAATTTTTAATTAAAAATAAGTATGTAGTAGTAAAGTGTAGCAGTTAAAAATAAAGTAAAATAGTAAAGTATTAGTAGTGAAAAAGAAATATAAGTAGGGGGTCGAATTCTAGAAATAGTAGTAGGACTCAGCTCAGTACATATATGTAGGATATAGTATCGGATAATATGTTAACATTTGGGAGATATAGCGTATAAACAGGAATAGAAATATGATAGTGGTAAAATATAGTTAAAGTAGAGCAATTGTAGAAATAGTTTTTGTGGGAGTAGCGAAGTTAATAGTAGTGCACAGTAGAAAAAGGGGTAAAATAGTATCATAGGGGGGGGGTATATAATAAAATAGTATAGAAGTGAAACAAATGTATAGTAAAAAATAGCAGAGAATAATGGGGATTAAAAGAGTTTAGTAGTATTGGTATTAGGAATTTTAACAGAATAAAATAGTAATTTTAATACAGGGTAATAGTAATACTAAAAAAAATATAAGATTGATAGTAAAAAGAACTAGAAAAGTGTAGTAACGATTAGAAGTTAGTATTACTAAAAATGGTGAGGAATGTATCTTGTTTGCTCCAGAACTTTAAAGCATTAGGCGTTCTCTAAAAATGGGGGATTATTCGGGAAAATCACCTTTTTTTCATCATTAGCGCTATTTTTTTAAGGGGGAAAAATTTTTAAGTATTATAAAAAACTGGCCTCCTTAGTATAGCTTGTTAAAACAATTTTCTATGATTTTTTCTTAACATTTTCCAATCGTTTTAAAGAGGGCTAGAACCCTTGGGGGTGAGACTTTCTTAAATAAAAAGTTAACTGGTCTAGTTATTCTCTCTGCCATAATGCCATTCTATGTGAAATTTTTTTCAGAGTGAAAATGTTTATTTTAAGGTTTTCCTTTACACTCTGACAACTCTTAGATGAGTTTTTTATTTGAATTTTTTTGAGCTAGGGTTGGCCCCCCTGACTAAAATTTTCTATACTTTCAAACTGGGTTTTACATTATCAATTTGGGTTTCTAATTGAATGACCTTTTTTCCCGTGCTTCTTTTTTCTTTTCATTTTTTTTTGTGACCTGCTAGCTTTGACAATGGGAATGACAATCCCTTTACCTTCTTCAGAGATGGACTGAATATCTTCTCGACGATGGGGAAAGGGTCTAGGTTATCTTCTCTTAACACTGCTTATTCGACTTGCGCTGGGTGTTTGCATCGCTACCCGATCGACGATGGCCCCCCATGGTACAGTTAGGGTTTTCTTGTTTCCCACCAGGGGCGCGCGTGGAAAAATTTCCTACAAGGTTGACAATGATGAGATCGGGAAATTTTTAAATTCCGTTAAGTATTTTTTCCCTGCTAATTGAAAAAGGTTTTGCCCTTGGTTTCCCCACACACCACCACACACACACACACACACCACACACACACACACCACAACCCAAAAAACACAAATATATATAAAAATATTTTATATATATATAATATATAATATATATAAAATATAAATAAAAATGGGTATACCTGAAGCAACCAGCAAATAAACCCGCTGCATGATTTTAATGCGCCGGGGTTTTTGTATTTTTTTGGACACGGCCGAAATATTATTGGAAAAACCCGGGGGGCAAGTTAAATGTGACTTTAACAGGGTAAATCATATCTGGGGAGCCCTGTTGCACGCGCGCACACACACACACACACACACACACACCCCACAACACACCACACAAACACACACACACACCAAAACACCCCCACACCTATTTATCCAGCGTCCCTTTAATGCATATCAAATTACGATCCAATACAATTTTAGGGAAAGGGGGTCGGGTTCAATCTATATCCCGGCCCACATTAAAATATGCCCCTTCTGGCCAGCAAGTTACTGTAATATAAGTCATTATTTTTGTTCCTTTTTGTCCGAACATTTATAGGTGTTAACGAAACCCTTACAACATTTTTGTAACTGGTACGGTTTTTGTATGTCTCGACTCAAAAAAATGTAAATACTATTCATGTCCCAAAAATTATTGATATATTATGCCAAAAATAGCTGTTTTTTTATTGGCCCCATCATTTAGTACAGTGTGAAACACGCAATACAAATTTTATGGGGTGGGTGTCCTAATTGGTCTAACACGAGCTGTAAACCCCCCAGCCTTTCGTCACTGACCCGTTTGTTAAATATTAGCCCTTATGCTCTATTCTTAATAGCCCATATCAAATTACTTTAACTAAAACCAAACAAACACTGGTCAGATCTGGCACGCTTACACTGATCTTTACTACCCCCAATCAAAACAATATCTAGGGTTCATTCCCAAATAAAAATTGCAATTTGGGTCAATTTTGTTTTTTGTTTTTGTTTTTTTGTTTTTTTTTTTTTGTTTTGTCGGGCCCGCATCATTTTGTACAGAACACTAAGACCCAAGAAAAAAGTTATGGCTGCACTTTCTTGTTTAAATCAAAATTATCCCCCAAAAAATTTGTCAGGGAAAATGTTAGGCATTTGGGCCTACGGAATTACACATTCAGGGTATAATCCAAAATAATTTAAAGATTTTGGATATTCTTTTTTGCTTCAGCTGATTTTGGTTTCGCTTTGGTTCGGGCAAATTTTCCAAAACTTCTGTTTTCGATACTGGCCCGCTTGGCCTAGTTATTATTTAACCGCATTTTCGGGTGCCGGTCACCACCAGGCCCGCATATTCGGTGTTAAAAAGAGATATATAAGTGGTGTGTTTGTGGGGTTTTGTGTGTGTGGGGGTGTGTTGGTTGGGTGTGTGTTTTTGTGTGGTTGTGTTTGTGTGGTTTTTTGTGACGCATATGTTTTTCGTGAGAATTTCTTTTTCCCTTTGTTATAATTTTTTTTTTCTTCGCTCTTAAATATTTTCATTATAGGGTTTGGAGAGGAGAAAGGAGGGAGGGAGAGATAAGTGATTTATCTGTCTAGTTTCTTCCCGGGATCATAAACTTTGGCATTTTTCGCTATCAAAATAAAATCATAAGCGGTACTGCCATCGTGGCTTGAGCTGGGGAAGCAAAATTTCTTGGGCTATTTACAAAATATGGCATTCAATTCACCAAAAGATTCCACTTCATTCATTTATGCCATTCCCCCAAATCAATTTCGTTTTTTCCTCTTTGCTTTTTTATTTTTTCCTTCATATTTTTTTCTCTGGTGTCTTTTAAATACCCCTGTTCTGTTTTTTTTTTTTTTAAAGGGGTAATCTGTTTACACTGCGGATTTTGGGTCCCACAAACATGTAGACCAAATTGCCCATATTATATTCAAAACTCCATAAAATTCTTTTTAAAATTGCACTCTCACGCAGAAAAGGGAAAAAAAAAGCGCAAAAAAAAGTACACTCCCCCCATCAAACATAAATCAAAAATACTTAAACTTTCAAGGGAATGCCCAGCAAAAGTCTATTATCTAAGGAAAAAGGTTTTACAAAAATATGACGACTGAATCCTAATCACAAGGAAAATAAATATGTAAACCTGCCTTGGCTAAGTGGGTTCCTTTAGTCTCTTACTCTGGCATTGTTGGGTTTAGGCCTTTTTGACCTTCCTGAAAAGGGAAAGGGGAAAGGGTGTGCTCGGAAAGGCGGATAAATCGGGGAGATGGGGGGGGTGCGTGGGGGGGAAGGGGGTAGATTTTACGAGAATTATTTATCGTCAACCATAGTCGCTGTCCCACCATCCCTCCCTCCCTTCCCTCCCCATCCAAATCCTACACCAGAGCCCCCCCCGATCCCTGCTGCCGCTCGACGTAAACCAAAATCTT
>NW_023654081.1:0-4711 GCF_015228065.2 Penaeus monodon
AAAAAATCCTAGCTATGCGATATTTTACAAAATAATATGTCGCCAATCCTAAAAGAATTACCAACCGTTAAAGTAAAAAACGAAACAGCAAATGGAGAGAAGCGTGAGGAGTGAGCAGCTGTGGGGGAGGGGGGGGCGAACGCTACTGCACAAATTGCAACGATTATCTTCCCCTACTATTAAGTTTTACTGATTTTACTTTACTTAGTTCTATTTTCTTCTCTCTCCCCCCTCCTCTCTCTTCTCTCCCCTCCCTTTTACCCTCTCCCTCTCCCTCCCTTCCCCTACTCCCTCTCCCTCCCTCTCCCCTCCCTTCCTCTACCCCTCTCAATCTCCCTCCCTCTACCCCTTCTCCTCCCTCCCCCTCCCCCTTTCCCCTCTCCCTCCTCTCCCCTCTCCCTCTCCCCCCCTCTACCCCTCTCCCTCTCCCTCCCCTCTCCCTCTCCCTCCCTCTACCCCTCTCCCTCTCCCTCCCTCTACCCCCCCATCCTCCCTCTCCCTCCCTCCCCCTCTCCCTTCCTCTACCGTTTTCCCTCTCCCCCCTCCCCCCCCTCTCTCCCTCTCCTTTCCTTTTTACTCCCTCCCTCTACCCCTCTCCCTCTCCCTCTCCCTCCCTCTCCTTCTCCCTTCCTCTACCCCTCTCCCTCTCTCTTCCTCTACCCCTCTCCCTCTCCCCCCCTTTACCCCTCTCCCTCTGAAGTACCCAAAACGTCACCTCACAATTTCTACGTAGCATCCGACATGAAAGCTATCACGAACAGAAAAGCATCCGGTCAACTGTTTACGTACGATCTCTCTCGCCTCCCATTTTCCCATGTTAACACTAGTCTCTGAATTCGGTTATATGTGGATGCTGTACTTTCTCTTAAGACGCACAGAATGCTGAAACGGCAGTGAAGGGGGCGTCACTCAAAAGATGATTTTATGATCACGAGTGGGGGGATTTTAACCAAAAATGGCGATACTTTACTTATGCAAACTTTGTTAAAAACTTACCTGTTACCCACATGGCAGCATGTGACTTGCTTAAAGGTACTTATCCCTGCGATCGTGCGTATTAAAAAATCTGTCCACATGTGCATTACCTTAGGGACGTTTTAAAACTCCCGTGCGACCCTTGTGCCCCTCTGGGCCCGTAGCGTGAAAATGCCGATCGCTTTGCGCATTTCTCTATTTACTTTTATAAATATAGAATGGCGTTTTTGAAAATAATGAGATGTCTCCTTTCTCTCTCTCTTCCTCCCCTTTCTCTCTCCTCTCTCTTTTCCCCCCTTTTCTCTCTCTCTCTTCTCTCTCTCTCTCCTCCCCTTTTCCCTTCTCTCTCCTCTCTCTCTCTCTCTCTCCTCTCTCTCGCACATGTCTCATAACTGTTTATTATCAACTTGCGAAGGTAATACCATTGATGAAAAGTGCCCTATTTCTTTTTTTCTGTTCATTACATGCAAAAAAAAATCCTTGTATTAAATATCTGTGAGAAACTGAAACTAATCCGAATTACATAAATAATATACTATTTTAAACTATGAGATTTAATGTTTGTCAGTTCTGTTTCTCTGATGAAAATGTGTTGTTTAATCTAAAACAATAAATCTTTAAAACTAATTCCAATTTATTTTGACAATTTTCTTTTGGGGCATCTGCCTAGTGCCAGCCGTTTGCTCGAAGACAAACAATATTTCGCGCTTAATTTTTGTAGTACCTGCTGCCGTTGTCTTCTTCTTCTTCTTCTTCTTCTTCTTCTTCTTCTTCTTTTTTGATGAACATTTATAAACCGTACTTTGTTCATATTTTTCCACAGTCTGCTGCATTCCTTGAATTATTCAATTAAAAATAAATCTTTAATATTATTGGATTGTGAAAAAAGTGATAATATGAATTCTTGGAATGTTCATTTAAATTGTTGAGATTTTTATTTAGATTTTGTTGAATGATTCAACTTTACTTAACCTAAAAAAAATATTAAGTGTATGAACACCGAACTGAATAGATATAAGAAATTATCACAGAAATGAAAAGTGACTAACCTGAATTTGATGAACTTAATTGTGATTAATTTCTTTGGTGGAAAAATGATAAGTATTGGATGATGAAGTTAAAGTTTCGTTAAAACAAATGAAACTAATTGATACACTCATAAGGGCTATAGAATGAGTTAAAGATATGTAAATGAAGGTTGAGAACAAATTAGAAATTATCCTTCAATAAGTTTTATCTTGAGAGAAAGAAGAAGAATTAATAATAAGAAAATGTTAAAGATTGAACTTACCTGAGAAATTACAATTAAGTTTGCTCTTTACATTTTTTTTTATATATGCCCAATTGGATAGAGGCATCTCTCCATTTAAAAAGATTTAGTTTAGCAAGGTTAATTTGTAAAATCTATATAGATTATATGTGTATATGTATATTATACCTACATCATGGCTTACATTACAGATATGTCTCGGTACTGTATGCATGCACGTATGTGTATATATAATTATGCACATAAATTTTTAATATTCATATATATGTATATATAGTATATTATGTCTCTCCGCAACAGTGCTTCTTGTCCGACCTGACCGGCACGCCAGGCTACGCGGAAACCAACAGGACCCTGCTCTGGCTTGCTTCACCACGACCCTACAAGGACTACGCCTGCAGGGGCTGGGCATCCAGGGGCACGGCACTAGTTCCCTAGATCCTTTAAGGGTGGTGGAAAACCTGTGGATGGAACATTTGACCTAAATACCATAGATACGTGCTATATTACCAGTAGCTATGAAACGTATCCCCTGGTTCCTGCTCGACTTTGGGGTTCCGCTCAAATCTTCATCTCGTCAAACTCTATGGCCAACCAAGGGGAAACGTTACATATCCTCGAGACGTTGGCTTATTTAGAAGTCCGTCCCGTGAGCCAAGTTGGGAAAATTGTACGCTTTGCTCGGAACGTTCCCCGGGCCTGCAACTTCATTCAACCAGAAAATCGTGATTAAGCTCCCGTACCCAGGTTCTTGTCGGTCCAGAGAGTGAGAGGCACAAATTTTTTCAGCTCACCACTTGAAGTCTATTAGGTTGGAGTCCATATGGGATTTGACTGCAACTTCATTGGTGTCATATTGGCCCCGTGATCATGTCAAAAGTTGAAGCTTAAAAGAAAAAGAAAAAGAATACCCTGCAAGCACTTAAATCCAAGAAGCAAAATTAAAACATAGGTTCTGTTAAACATGTCAGTGTTCACCGTGTGATGCGTGTGTAGCTGACTTTCTTCGCAAGTCAATATATACCATAATGTTTCCGTTGTGTTGAAGGAACAAGAATCAGTCCACATTTGAAAGACTGCATCGTCAGTATTTAGATAGTCAGAGTACAACCTGTTACTCATGTCTAAAATTATCTAAATGAAATAGTGCTTTGAGGTTTCGAATTCCGCATAAAGTTTCTGAGGGTCCGTTTTCTTGTTTTTTCTTTTTTCATTTTTCCGTTTTTTGATTCCGGAACCTGTTTTATTTTTATCTTTTCTCTTTTGGGGCCCGAACCGTGGCAGCTAAGTCCGGAAGATCCAAAATGATGTTAATATGCCACGTTGTAAAAAAAAATGAATAGCTTTCCCCCATTTCATTCATACCTTTTCTACTTTTTTCAAAATGAAAAACGGTTTTTTTATCCCGTTCTTTCCTTTTTTTTATGTAAAAAAAAAAAGGGAAAAATGAAAAAAATTTGGTGGGCCGAAATAAGCAAAACTTTAAAACAGAGGATACGGGGAAATGGGCATAAAAAGGAAAATTAAAGCAGTTTATATATATAAATATATTTATATATATATTATATTAATTATATATATATATATATATTATATATATATATACACACACACACTCCACCACACACACACACATCAACACACACACACACACCCCACACACCAACACACACACACAAAACACCCCCACACACACACCCCCACACAACACACCACACATATATTAAATATATATATATATATTATATATATATAATATATATATATATATATAATATATATTATATATATATATTATATAATATATATAATATAATATATATTATTATATTAATATTTTATTATATATATTATTATAATATATATATAATAATTTTATTATATAATATATATATAATATCATATATATATATATATTATATATATATATATATATAAAATATATTATATATATATATATATTATATATATATATATATATATATATATATCTATATATATATATATAATAATGAATGTGGTGTGTGTGTGTGTGTGTGTGTGTGTTGTGTGTGTGTGTGGTGTGTGTGTGTGTGTGTGTGTGTGTGTGTGGGTGTGTGGTGGTGTGTGTGTGTTTTGTGTGTGAGGTGTGTGTGTGTTATATATATATAATATATAATATATATTATTATATTATACTTAATATTATAATATTATATATTAATATTATATACTGACTTTAACTTTCTAGTTTTAGCCCATTCCGTATCCTCATGTTTAAAATTTTGCTATTTTACGGACCAGCTCAATTTTATTCATTTTTCTCCTTTGTTTTTACATGAAAAAAGAAAGAACGTGCATATAAAACCCTATCATGTTGGCAAATGTAGAAAAGGTAGGAATGAAAATGTGAAGCTATTCATTCCTTTTTTACAACGTGGCATATCTAACATCCAGTTTAGGATCCTTCTCGTGACTTAGCGCCAC
>NW_023654082.1:0-4711 GCF_015228065.2 Penaeus monodon
ACTCTTTGATTTGGTTTAAAAAAAAAGGGGTTTAAATTTTTTAATAAATTTCCCCGCTTTACACTGGGTTTTTAAAATCTACCATGATTTTACAGAAAAATTTACATAATATAAATGATAAAAAATGATTAAAAATAAAAATAAAAATTAAATTGATGCTGTATAAGATAATGGTACATTAGGAAAAAAAGGGATTTTTAATGAAAAGATTAATAAACAATACTAATTTAACTATTGCTACTGGTATTTTTGACGACTTATTTAAACCACTTGCCATTATATTGCGCGGGGCCAACCACCTGGTTATATCCGGAACATTTATTTGTAAAGGAAAAAACGTCTAGAAGAGTGTAAGATAGCAAAAAGGAAAAGCATGTTGCAAAAAAAAGGGAAAAAACCCCCAAATCAACAGGGTTTTTTTGGAAAACGTGTTAAATCTCCGGGGGGATTTCGTGTCCCCTTAAGGGCTGATAGGGGGTCAATTCCTTGTCACCATACCCCAAGGGCATGAATCATATTCTCGTAAAGGTGTAATTAAAAAAAAGAGGTTTTCCCCTTTAATCTTTTAAAACATTTAGGTCGTAAAGATAACAAAAAAACTTAAAATAAAAAAAACAAAAAAAAAAAAAAAAAAAAAACGGAAAGAAGTAAAAAAAAAAAAAAAAAGAAGCGGGAAAAACATAAAAAAAAAAAAGCTTCAAATTCCCCCAATTATTTTGGGCCTTTTAAAAAACCATGCCTTTGCGACCGCGGGGGAAAAAAAAACAAACAAAAAATCACGTCTCCAGCTTCCCCCCCGGGTCTACATGGCCGCTGGGTAGGGGATCAACCTATCCAACCCCTGCTGAATCCGCTGGGTCCCCGGGCTATTATACCGCCCCCCACAGGATCTTAGCTAAGGGCTGTAACTAGCCCGGGGAAAGAGCTAAACTTTCCCCCCCCCCTAGATGGCGTGGCAGTTCTTCACCCATTTAAACAGGTTTTTCAAACCCCAATGAATAATCAACCCCTCAAACCCCATTAAAAAAAAATACAAGAAAATTTTTAAGAAAATTTTTAAAAAAAAACTTTAATTAAAACCCTTTAAAAGAAAAAGGTGCTTAAAAAAAGAATAGAAAAAAAAAATGGGGATGGTTCCTCTTAGTTAAGATTAAAAATAAAATTTATCTGCAAAAAAACAATTAAAATAATAAAAATTCATAAAAACCGGAGAAGGCAAAACGCACGTGTGTTTTGCGGTATTTCCCCTTTTCTTTCAAGGGGAACCAACCGCCCGGCGCGTACGGGGCCGTATGGGGAAACAGTATCCTGATATAATAAGATAATGAAAATGATAACGATAAATTTTAATTGTAATAATTTAAAATAATGGTAAAAAACAATGAATAATAAATGGTAATAAAAATAGTAATAATTAATGTAATAAAAAAATAAAATATAAAATTTAAATTTTGATACTATATAAATTAGGTACTAATTATGACAAAAAATGGTTTAATAATGTAATATTATAAAAGTATGATAAAAATAATAAATAAAATAATAATTATATTATTATTATTATTTTTTTATTAATTGTTTTATTATAAGAACAACCAAAAACAATGGATAAAGGTGTTAATACTAAAAATATTAAAACAAATCCCAATAGTAAAGATTTTAAAAAAAACCCAATAAATTTCTATTGTTTAATTCAGTGGGGGCCCCAGTTTAAAAAAACCAGAAAGTACAAATGGTGGATGGGGGGGGAAAATCAAAAGATAGGGCGAACGAAAAAGTGTGAGATTCCCAAAACACAGATAGGGGAATTTGGGGGTTTTTTTAAGCATGGAAATGTAGTTTAAAGTACGGTGTAAAACAAAAAACTGATGAATAAAATTTGTGAAAAATGGTGTTGGATAATCGGTTGATGAATTGTGAAAGTATCTCCCGGTTTTTGGGGTATTGACCAAGGCATTTCTGCCCCAAAAACAAGTTTAATGGGTCCAAATAATTCCTGTAAAATGAAAGGCTTCAGCAAGTATTTTATTTTTCGAAAACCCCGCGTTCAAAAACCGTTGTTAAAAAGCCAAAAAAAATTTTCCCGGCGTTGGGGCTTATTTCGTGTAAAAAAACCGATCCAAAAGCAAACTGCCCAACTATAAATTCAGGTCATTGCTACGATCGAAAAAAAAAATATTTTATCTCGTCTTGTGCAGCGTTTTTTAAACTGGCCTGGACCTTCCAAGTAGCAAAAAAATTAAGGGTGCCCAAACAACAACAAAAAAAACGCTGTTAATTGGCATACATTAAAAATTAAAAATGAATGTGCTAGGATTTTTTCTTTTTTTTGGCATGCAACTAAATGATTGTGTTGTGGGGTGTGTGTGTGTGTGTGTGTGTGTGTGTGTGTGTGTGTGTGTGTGTGTGTGTGTGTATACCATACATATAATTCCCTACACACATTGTGAAAATACATATTATAATATATAAATATATATATAAATATTATATATATATTTAACATTAATATATATTAAAATTTAAATTAAAATATATAAAATAATATATTATTAGTATATGTATACATAGACCAATGCGTGGATATATGTGTATGTTTGATATACATTTTTATAATAAAATATATAAAATTATAAAAATTTAAATAAAATATATATCATATTATAAAATTTATATTTTATATATTGGTGTGTTTGTGTGTGTGTGTGTTTATGTATGCATGGTTTTTTTTATTATGTTGCACACCACACACACACACCCACCACCACCACACACACACACAACAACACATCATACTACACGCCCCCCAAAACAAAACACCACGCACGCACGCACGCAACCCACACACACACACCCCACACAAAAAACCCAAAAACATATGTGTGGTTGTGTGTGTGTGTTTTTTCTTTTTTTTTTTTTTAAAAAATTTTTTCGCCTTTTTTATTTGTCCTTCGCTTTTTTTTTTTTATAAATTTCTATTTTTTTAATAGTTATTTTCCATTTTTCCTAAAAACCCTCCTAATCGGGGGGAAAAGGTTCACTTTTTATCAGGGGCTGCAGGAATGGGGAGGCTGATTCACCTAAAGATGGTGCACTTGACCTGGGGGGCCATTTACTCAAATAAAAAAATTGATTAATGCGGTGCTATTTTTTACTATTGATATTTTTTTTCTAGCCCTTTTATTTTTTTCCCTTTTTGCTCTCTCTGTATAAGTATTTTAATGTCTTAAGTAGAAGTATGCATGGGTTTACTGCAAAAAAAAAGGGGCTTACCGCCCCTTGACGGTGATTTGCTTGGAAATTTCGAATTGACATGCGGCCCCTAGTATACAAATTTTTAAATTGTGGGGGAAAAACCCAAAGTTTTAAAAGGAAACTTAAAAATTTTTTACGTAAAAAAAAAATTTGTAATTGTAATTTTTTTAGGAAAAGAGGGGCCATTAATTAAAGGACTTTTAAAAGTAATTACCCAACCAAAATTCTGAATAAACATTCCCTTGGGTTTTGGAAAAAGATTTTAGCCGCTACGCTCCCCAATCCGTTTCCTATTCTTGAAAATAATAAGGCAAAATGGGGCTGAATTTTAGGATATCAAATTGCAATTTACAATACAAAAACGGATATGAAGCGACTGGGGAAATAATTTTAGCCTTAAAAAACTAACGGTTACTTTTTAGCTTTAAACGTGGGAAAATTTTTATCTTTTACTTTTAAATTTTTATTATCAGCATCTGTCGTCAATTTACGCATATCAACCCATTATATATTTTTTCTTTTCCTTCATTTTACTAAATTCATAGTATTTTCGAATCCTGATTCAATTTATGTGTACCTTTCTGCTTGTAAACTGGCCCTGAGGGGGTGTCTTTATTGTCAAAACGGCTGCATTCCCCTGCCGGGCCTTCCGCCCGAAAGGGCGTCGGCCAAACTCGACTATAATTTTTCTAAAAAGCTGGACTTTTATGTTTTTTTTCTTGCGATTGTTTTATTAAATTTTATTAAATAATAATTAAATATTAATAAAAATATAATAAATTTTACCTTGGATTTATTTTTGCTGAATCATCAATCATTCTTTATCCTTTTAAAAACTCCTTGTTTTTTTTCAACTCAAGTTTTTTTTTTTTTTTTTTTTTTTTGCCTTGTTTTTTTTTTTAGTTTTATTGTAATACTTTCTAATTAATCTAAGAATGTCTAAAACTAAGAAAAAAACCTGGGAACTCACCCGAAACCCCCGATGCTCCGATTCACCGGGGTCCCACTGTTTTCTAATCGCTACCGGTAAACACTGGGCTTTCATGTTTTAGATTCTTAAAAATTTAAATACAGCATTTTTATAGCCTCTTATCGACTTATTGCCATTTTTTTTTTCTGAAATGGACGGAGTATAAGCCCTCAACGGAGTAAGAAAACGTTTTTTAAATGATTTATTAAATCTAAGGAAATCTTATAATATTAAAAAAAAACAAAAAAATTAAATAAATTTTGAATGTTACTTGTAAATATTTTTTAATATAACCTATTGCAGTTACTTCTTTGTATGGATTGTATACTACAATATAAAGGTAAAAAAAATGCTTATTAATGAATTAATTTTTTTAGTGTAACCATGGGTTAAAAGTTCTAGAGCTATGGGCCCTTTTATGCCTCTCTGTAGGAGGTCCGCATTTATTTTCATTCCCCTTTCGATGGGGATTCTCCTTTTAACAGT
>NW_023654083.1:0-4711 GCF_015228065.2 Penaeus monodon
TATATTTTATAATTATATATATAATTATATATATATATATATTATGAAATGCCATACACGGGGGTTTTCCGTATTCGTTTTTTTTTTCTTTTTTGGGGGTGAGCGTCCTGGGATGTGGCTGTTTTTGAGAATCCACTGCGAAAGCTGTTTGTTCTCTAGGCTGGTTAGAACCGAGTCGAGATGCGATTGTAGACTTTGTGAATGTTTGCACGTTGCTAAAAGGAGGCTTATGGTGGGAGTTTTTAGACCCCTTTCTGTCCCTTTTTTATGTATCAAAAAAAATTGTTGCAATTTTCCAGGCTTTCGGGTTTTCCCTTTGTAAGGCTTTTGTTAAAAAAGATTGGCTAGTTTCACTTTTGCAATTTCCCCCGATCTATAAAGGTCATACTAATTCCATTTTCCCTGGTTTTTTTTTTTCCTCCTTCACCCTTTTAAAAGCGCTCTTTTATTGGGTACGTCCCCGGTTACCGCATTTGTTTCCAATCTTAGATTCATTCTTTTTATTTTTCCTTTTCGTCGGGTTTTCCTACTGCATGCAATTGATTGTCCCTTTTCCGAGTCTTTTTTAACTTTTTTCATCTATAGAGATCCGTTTTTTTACTATTGGTTTTGTTTTCCCGTACATTTTCCCTCTTCTTTTTTTATGTCTTTTATTAGGGGGCTAATTTATTTGGCGTTTAACGATCCCTTCATGCCCCATTTTTTTGCATAAGCTGGTCATTGTTGAGATTTTCGTCGCTGAGAAGGAAGATCTTTTTTGGGTTTTAAGGTTAAATTTGTCGCTCTGGTTTTCAAGAAAAATTTGGCTCGGTTTTCGTTGAGTTTACCCTTTTCCCCCTCTGAGGTGAAATTTAAATTTGGCCTGACCATTCTAGGGTCGCGCCAACTTTTATTTCTTTAAACTTTCCATATTTTTTTTTACTATACGCCCATTTGAAATTATGAAGTAAATTTCTTTTTGATGTCAGATGGGCCTTTTTTCGGGGAAATGTATTCAGATTTTGGGATGAGCCTCCGTAAAGTTGTTTGCTTTTGTCCCCTTTCCTTCCCAGTCCCCTTTTTTCGTGTTTCCCTTTTACGGTCTCCCCTTTGTTTTTTTTACGTATATGGGCATTAAAACCCCCCATAAGGGTTTGGGGAAAGGGTTTTTTATTCTCTCGATGGCTAATAAACATTTCATAAAGCTCTCTTTTTTTCATCACGTGGCGCGGTTGGAGCAGGACCTGAAAAATTTTTAATTTTACCTATTGTTTACCCCTTATTGTTTATGAAACCAAACCTTTCACTTATACTATGTTTTTCACGCTATTTTTTTCAAAAAACGTTTGTGAACCAAAAAAACCTCCCCCTAAATTCCGCTTGTCCCCTGGGGTTTACCTCCCAATAGAGCACGTGCCATCTTTAGATCTTTTTCTTCGCTTGTTTTTAAACCCTCACAGAGTCCTAAAAATTCCCATTTAATGAAAAGAGCCCCAAATAATGGAATAAAATCGGATTCGTTTTCATATATGTGCAAAATGTGATTTAACTGGGGCGGCTTTTGTTAAAAGGGGATTCTTAGCACCTTGCTCCGGAGCGATCCTGACGCCGCCCTAAAGGGCCCCCCGGTGACGAGGGCCATTTTTTGTTTGTGCAGTCATGTGTTTTTGATTTAGGGGGTAGGCAGCGAGTTACGTCCCCCCTATGGCCTTAGGGGTATCTTTGGGGGGAAGGGGGGGTAGTTTACCGGGTGCACTGATAAGCCCCCCAGCAGGGTTGGCCTTGTCTAGTGGGACTTATGTGCAGCCACGCACAGCCGCTCACACTCCGTCGCATGGGGTTTACATCAGAAGTGTTATTATGGGGATTAATTTTTATACACTGTTTTTTTTATGTGTATTTTGCCCAGTGTAGACACAGTTTTTACCTGCAAATGCCCCCAAATACCACGATAGTTTTTTTTTCGTGCTCATGCACAGCAAACTTTACATCATAGGTTTTCATACCACTCCCTTATTTTCGCAACTACACACAGCCATGTATACCCAGTATAGACGTATGCGCACACCACAGCGCATATATGGTAACAATCCCCATGTATGCAAACACACACATGCGCCACATCCTTTACACTTTCTTATGATATACTACACATACAAAATACTATAGTATCTGAGGAAACGTGTATGTGCACCTTTTTGAGTACACATTATTGCTCACCCACAATAAGTATATCCTGTAAGCACATTTATTACATATACATTATAATCCTACACCATACCTATAATTTTCAAAACATACGTACGTACATATTCATACACCTACGCTCATTCATACACACATATCTATAAAAAACATACATACTACCTACAAGCTACATATCATTACACATATACTATAATAAACATTTACATATAAAAATACTACACAAACAAAAGTTTTGCACATATAACGCATTATACTTTTTATTTCATACATATAAAACACATAACCCCTCGCAACACACTAAATAATATACATTATATATATAATATATTATAATATATATATAAAAATTGAATTATACACAACACTCACAGATTACTTTTTACCATATATTTGTTCCTTAAAACACCAATGGAATGTGCCCCTACACACGCATACACTTGCGCTTTTCCGTGCAATACACTACACTCGTGCACAAACATTTAAACAGGCCCCTGATGAGCGCCATCGTTTCCATTACAATGACCCCATGCATTATAATGCATAAATTGTAGCTCCGGGCCGACCGTGGCCATGGTGGGGGGGTAAAGGTCGGGCACTAGCCGAGGTGCATCGCTTGTTTACCTTTTGTGAATACCTATTTTTATTGCGGTATATTTTATGTATATAGATAATAAAATTTACACCCTAAAATTTCAACAACCCATCACCATGGCAATTTTCGTTTTGATTATTTTTCCAAAAGGTTCCCCTTCACGAAACCACATTTAATGTCAAAATGTAAACGCACACTCCAAAAAATTTGGCCTTCAAAATAATTTTAAAAAACTATTTGGGGATTGCAGCCCATTACTCTTTTTTCACATTTGATGATTGTTTATACGCCAAAAGACGGTGTAGCGAGGGGCCCTTGGGCCCCTTCTACCCCAATGCATTCTTTTTTTCATAACAAAACTGGCTTAATCAATACCCCCCTGAAATTTTAAAACCCTTTTTTTATCGTCGTACATCGTGATACCTTCCTCCTTTTTAAACAACCCTCACATGTAAGCCTTTTTCGAACTCTTCAACCAAACACCCCAGCACAAAATTTACCTGTTAGACACAAGAAGACAATCAAACCGCTTAGAACGCTAATCACCCTTTAAAAAGTGGCACCTTCCATACAAGCATTTACGAAAAACAACTTTCATGGCCCCGGACTCACTTCCTTTGTTTTCATTCCATTTTTTTACCAAAAAAAACAGCATCAATCTATATACACATATATGTACATAAACACACACCAAACTCACACCCACCAATATATATAACAACAACAAATATGTACGTACGTATGTTGTTATTTTACTTATATATAAAAATAATATATATATATAATATTACTATATTATAATATTATATTATATATATATATATGTATATAACCAAAAATATATATATATATATAATAAAATATATATAATATAATATAATTTTAAATAATAATGTAAAAGTATATATAAATATATTATACACATTTATAATTTATGTATTATAATATATTATATATTTTTATTTTTATATAACAATAATTTTGTATATTTAAAATATATATAAATTTCATAATATATATATATTATATTATATATTATTATTGTATATATATCTGTGTTGGGGAGCCTAGAATAGGTTAATGCTTGCATGCCTTCTCGCTTGCAGCTTCCACCCTGGCTGCTCTGTGCGAAAAAGGGAGCAGCTTTTTCAAAGTCTCCCCCAGGTCACAGCCCCCCTCCTCATCAAGACTTTGCAGTGCCCCTCATGGCCACCCCGGGTAAAATGGGGACCTTCGGTCCCAGCTAAACTGGGGGGATCTGGAGCAGAAGGAGGCCCCGAGGACGGAGCTATGGTCCCCCGGCGGTTTGGACATGCTCGGCTCCCTACCAACTCCGTACCCCTAGCCACCTGGGTAATGGGGGGGCTCGGGGGAGGTGGGGCCTTTCCCGTCCCCTCCCCCCAGAATGACCCTCTGGCAACGTCAGGATAAATGGAAAGCTGGGAGGAGGGGTGTTGTCCTCCCCCCCGCAATAAGGTGGGCTTGGGTCCGCTGAGGGACAAATGTCGGGGTGCCGGATTGGAACAAGAGGGTTAAAAATTCCCCTCTTTTGCCCCCCGCAGGCGCCAAAAACCCCCCTGAAGTTGTGGGGCAAAGCCCCCCAGGAACCCACGGCGGAGGGGGCCCACGCCTGCGACCCCCTTTTAAAAGGGGGGTGTTCGGCGGGGGTGGCAGAGATGGCGTGCCCCGGAGGACCCCCCGAGGGTTAAACTCAGGTGGCTTTTGGGTGGGACTTGGTACCGATCCTTTGGGCAGGATGACGGTTTTCTTGCTATCCGGGAAATTAAGCGCTGGGAGTGAGGGGTGCCCCTTTTGAGGTAGAAGACTTGGTAGCAGCATGATCATGGGGGTGGTTACACCCATACTGGTCGGGGGCAGCAGGCCCCCCTGGTCCCACCAACCCCTTTTAACAGGGGTTTTTTAGCCACCCTT
>NW_023654084.1:0-4710 GCF_015228065.2 Penaeus monodon
TTTTTAATATAATAGGTTTATCTATATATATATATTATATATAAATAATATATATATATATATAATATTTATATATATATAAAAATAGTATATAAATATATATATATATATATATATATATATTTTAAAATTATATTATATTATATATATTTTAATATTATATATAATATACGTTTATTGGGTAAAATTTTATATATTATTATTATATTATTATATATAATTAAAATAATTTAAGGTATATAAAATTATATTATAAAATTTATATATATATATATTATTTTAATTATCTTTTTTTTTCCGCCTTTTATTCACATCGATTAACTCCCGTCTATTAAGTTTTCGAACTGATCTTCGCTTTTGAGTGCTCCACCGTACGACCAGCATTTATCACTCAGCCTTTTTTTAATAGCCCCTTTTACTTTCATCCCA
Organism: Penaeus monodon; assembly: GCF_015228065.2. Lineage (NCBI taxonomy): Eukaryota > Metazoa > Arthropoda > Malacostraca > Decapoda > Penaeidae > Penaeus > Penaeus monodon. The sequence continues at coordinate 430 of NW_023654084.1, forward strand.
TTCTTTTCAGGGAAATAAAACCCCCGTTTGGGATTGGAATGCAAAGAGCCGTTGATATCTGATATCCTTTTTTGCTGTGCACTGCCCCCCCCCCTCCCCTTTCCCTTGCGGGTCACCCGAAATCGCTAAATAATATTCGAGAAAAATCTTATCGGAAAAGGGTCATTCAGGCAATAATATAATATATATATATATATATATATATATAAAATTATATATATATATTATATTAATATATACATATATATCTAACTGAATTCGTGCTCGATTCGTTAAGTTTTTTTCCTCTCAACTAAAGGGCAGGGGACGTACTTTTTTGTGTGGTGATTTATTTTGCTTTGAGTGGCGTTAGGTGTGTTATGAAGTGATATTAGATGACTCTTTGTAGCCTCTCTTTTCTCTCTCCTCTCTTTTCTCTCTCTCTCTCTCTCTCCCCTCTCTCCCCCCCTCTCTCTCTCTTTTCTCTGTCCACCCCCACACACACACACCCCACAACCACAACAACACCACACCCACACCCCCAACACACACACACACACACACACAGCACACACACACACAAAAATATATATATATATATATATATATATATAATATATATATCTAAAATAATATATTCCACAGTGTGTGTGTGTGTGTGTTGGGGTGTGATAGAGAGAAAAGAAGAGGAAAAAGGGGAGAAACAAAAAAAAAACAGATAAATACATTTTAAAAACTTACACCAAAATAAGTATAGACTGGCAAAAAAGACACGTGGATAGTGTGATAAACAAATATTGATTTTGGATTGTTAAAGGTTCCAAAGGCTCTATTATTTATTCATAAGAGATCACCCTAGGAAAATAAAATGTGCCCATATTTAAATCCAAAAAAAGGAAAACACAATTTCCTATTAATTTGCACTCCAAAAAAGTGGGAACAGATCCATATTCAACCGGAAAAAAAAACGTCACAGTATCCATAATCCCAACCCGAAAAAAGTAAACAGAACCCCATATCACACCCGGAAAATAAGAAAGAAAAAGTATCCAAATCGTAACCCGGGAAAAAAACCCAAACCACAGTATCCAAATGCAACTGGGAAAAAGCAAAGCAAACCTGTTTAAACAACCATAAAAAAAATGAAAACGATCTGACACCCTATCGAAACCCCGGGGAAAAAAACATATCCAAATCGAACCCGGAAACTACCCGAGTACATACCCAAATTCGAACCCGGAAAAAAAAATAAACACCAAGGTCCACTTTACAGGATACTACAACGGGGTCATTTTATAACTGGTCCCTTTCGTTTCCCCTTTTTAAATTTTTATTGTTTTTCGTGTGCTTAAAATTAAACGATAAAGAAAAGGAAAGTTCTGGGGAAGTCAGAAGGATGGTAATCGGAGAAACGAAGAAGAAATGGAGATAAAAAAATTTAAAAAAATAAATTAATAGAAAAAATAAAAAAATACAATAAATATAGCATTAAACCCTTTTGTTTTTCTTTCACTTTTTTTATTTTCTTTTGATTACATGGGAAAATGGTAAGGAAAAGAGAAAAAAATATGTTTTTTTTGAGGAAAAAAAAAAACCCTCTAAAAATTCAGTACAAAATAGATATTTTTAAATTTCAATAAATATCAACACTCTGCAAAATTTAATGTAACTTTCATGTAAGTATGCAAGCAAATCATCCCCGGGAAATTTAAACAGCTGCAAAAGAAAAAAGTACTTCCGATTAATGTTGCTGGCTTTTATAATTTTTGAATCCATGGTGTACTTAACTTCTCAGTACCTGGTACAAATTGTCATTCCATTCTGTATTTCTTTTTATCCCTTTATGCATTTCTCTGTCTTATGGACATATATGGTATTTTTAATTTATCATTATATATAGATATTATATGTACACAAACACACACACACCACACACACACACATATATTTATATATATATATATATATATAATATATATTATTATATTAATTATATATATAATATATTATATATTACACGCACACCACACCAAACACACACACACACCACTCACACACACACAACCCATATTATATATTATATATATGTACATAATACATTATAAACATATTATATATATATAATATATATAAAATTTTTTTTTTTTTTTTTTTTTTTTTTTTTTTTTTTCCCTTTTTTTTTTTCTTTTTCTTTTTTTTTTTTTTTTTTTACGGTAGGATCATTTTGAGCCCCGTGGCACAGCATGATAATTAATTTTAGTTTTCTGTTGTGATGCTCTTGGGGTGAGTAGTTAGGGTCCCCAGTTCCTTTCCACGGGGAGTTTTTCCTTTTTCAGGGAATCATTTTCCCCATTTTTTCCGGGGTTGGACCAGCCCGACTTGGGGTGGCTTTCCCCTCCTGGTGTAGGCAATCGGGTGAAAATTCCTTGCCCAAGGGAACAACGCGCCGGCCGGTGCTCGCCTCACAAAGAAATAACTATGAGGTATTAACCGTATGACCGCACGACAGGCCCCAAAACACAAAACCCCCACGTCACGGACACTGAAACCCTGCACCAAACAAACACACACCCCCACACACACACACAACCCCACACACACACACCACACACAAACACACACACACAACGAAAGAACACGTGCCCCCACACACACACACACACACACACACCACCCAACACAAACACACACACACCAACACACACCACACACACCACCACACCACACACACACCCGGGCACACACACCACCACACACACACACAACACACACACAACAAACAACAAACCACACAAACACACAAACACAAATACACCAACACACAAGCACACGCTGATTTTTAAATTTCAATAATAATATAATATATATATATATATATATTAGATATATTATATATTATTATGAAATTTTTTAAATATACAACATACCTATATATTTATTTTAAAATATTATATATATTATATATTTTATATTATATTAAAATTTTATGTGTGTGTTGTGTGTGTGTTTGTGTGTGTGTGTGTGTGTGTGTGTGTGTGTTGTTGTGTTGGTATGGTGTGGGGGTGTACATATATTAAAATATACATATATAATATATATAATATATATATATTTAATTATATATACATACACACACAAAATACCCTATATGTTTCCCTAGTTTTATACCATAATACCATTAAAATGTGTGGGATATAATATATAACACATATATAATATTATTAATAAATATTATTTATATATATATATATATAAAATATTTACATATACATATAATATAAATATTTTTATATTATTTAATACATAAAATATATAATATTAATATACATATAAAAAATATTATAACATTAAAAAACACACACACACAACCAAACCACACACACCACACACACACAACAAAAACACACCCACACAACACATATTATATATATATATATTATATTAATTTTATATTTACACATAGACAAAAACCCCCAAAAAAAAACACACACACACCACACACACACACACACACACAACACACCACACACACACACACACACCACACACACATTTTTATATTTTAAAATATATTATATTGTTTTTTTGTGGTTTATTTATATATATAATATATAATATAATATATATATAATATATTTTTTGGGTTTATACTATATAATAATTAATTATAATATATTTAAAATATATATATATAATTTTATTAAAATATATATATTTATATAATATATAATAATATATTTTTATTATTATATTATAATATAAATAATATTAATAATAATATTTATATATATATATATATTAAAACATCTTATTATTATATATATATAAAATATATATAATATTAAATTAAAAAAAAAAAATATATATATAATATATATATATGTGTGTGTGGTTGGGGTGTGTGTGGGGGGGTGTGTGTGTGTTTTGTGTGGGGTGGTGTGATGTTTTTGTTGTGATGGGGGTTATATATATATATTAAAATAAAAATAATATAATATATATATTTTTTTTTGTGGTTGTGTGTGTGTTTTTTGTGTTGTTGTTTTGGTGTGGTGTGTGGGTTATGTATAAAACAAAAAGTTTATATATTGTTTTTTTTTTAGTTTTTTTTATATTATTTTTTTTTATGTAAAATGTTTCCCCCCCCCCTTAATAAAATATTTATTTAAAAAAAAATTTTTTTATTTTAATAATGGGTAATATACCCAAAATTTAATTTTTTTTTGGTTTTGGTTTTTTGGTTTTTTTGGTTTTGTGTGTGGGTTTTTTTTTTTTTTTTTATATATATATCTTTTTTTTTTT
>NW_023654085.1:0-4710 GCF_015228065.2 Penaeus monodon
CCAAGCGTCCCCGAACCCACGAGAGGAACGCCAAGTGGGGAAGCAGGGCACGAACTAAACACAAAAAGACAGTTTTTCCTTTATTTACACAATTTTTTTACCCGTACACTTTTCTATAGGCCCCAAAACAGGGGGACACCGCATGTCACACTGCACGATACAGCTTTAACAGGCAACACGTTTATCAGGTCACAAGGGCACACATGAGGTCTTCACAGGAGAGCACCCAAAACCCCGTCTCTCGGGTTGTTTCCCCCCTCCTCCCTCCGCCCGCGCTCATCTTTGCCAGGGCCCTTCATGTTAACACATGTTTTGCACAGAGACAAAGCCCCCCTGCGGCAATATATTTTTTTTGGGAAAATACTAATATTAAAGTAATAATAATAATAATAATAATAATAAAAAAATAATAATAATAATAATAATATAAAAATAAAAATAAAAATTTATAATAAAATGATAATAATGATAAAAATGATAATAATGAAATAAAATGAAATAGTAAATTTCAATAACAACAAATGTTATCCAAATTCTCTTTATTCCACTTTTTTTCTCATTATTGTCATGATTAAAAAAATTCGTAAATTTTATCTTATTACCCTAATATTGCCAGAAATTTTAAATGAATGGAAAAACGTCATTTTGGAGTCTACCTCAAAAAGGGTATATTTCGCTAGATTTGGGGCCGCTTTTTTGACTTTTGGATTTTTTTTCTTTTTCCTCTTTTTATTATATATGGCCAATTCCCTTTATTATCATCATTATTTCTGATTATCTCATTTTATCGTTTTTCATCATATTATCATCATTATCATCATATTATCATCATTTTGCAATTATTATCAATTATTGCAATAATTTTCATTTTATTCAATTATTCGTTTTAATATATGTTTTTTTACATCTATACTAATAAAACTACAAAAATAATGAATAAAAATAAAAATCATAATGACGTTTTTATAATCTTATTTATATCATTATTTTAATTAATATCGTTATTACTGTAATTATTACTGTTATAAAAATTTTTTTTACAATTATACTACCAGTAAAATAATAATAAGATAAAATAAAAATAAATTTTATCAAAAAACAATATTATAACAATTCTATTATTATAATTTACTTATTTTTTTATTATTGTTATTATTACGTTATATTATTTTTTTGGCCATATACTAATAAATTAAAGTAATAAAAATAATAAAAATAATAATAATAAATAATAATGCAAAAAAGAATAAAAATAATAAAAATAATAAAAATTAATATGGAAATAATAAATAATAATAATGATAATAATAAAAATGATAAAAATTAAATGATATTAAGATAAAAATAATGATAATAGTAATAATAATAAAAATAATCAAATATTATCCAAATTCTCTTTATCTCACTTTTTTTCATCATTATTGTCATGATTAATAGAAATTCATAATTTTTATCATTATTACCCTAATAAATTTCCACAACATCAAATGAAAGGAAAAAAAGTCTTTTGGAGCTACTCTCAAAAGGTATATTTCGCTAGATTTTGCGCTTTTTCGACTTTTTGGGGTTTTTTTCTTTTTCCTTTTTTATTTATATGGACAAATCCTCTTATTATCATCATTATTATCATGATTATCATCATTATTATCGTTATCATCATCATTATCATCATTATTGCAATTATTATCATCATTATTTATATCATTATTTTAATTAATATCGTTATTACTGTAATTATTAATGTTATAATAATTATTTTTACAATTATACTACCAGTAAAAATAATAATAATGATAATAATAACAATAATGATATCAATAACAATATTATAACAATTCGTATTATTATAATTATACTTATTATTATTATTATTGTTATTATTACAGTTATAATATATTTTTTGGCAATAATACTATAATTAAAGTAATAACAATAATAATAATAATAATAATAATATAATTGAAATAATGATAAAAATAATAGTAATGAAAATTATAATGATAATAATGATGATGATAATAATGATAGTAATAATGATGATAGTAATAATACTAATAATCATCAAATGTTATCCAAATTCTCTTTATTCTCACTTTTATCATCATTATTGTCATGATTAATAGAATTCAGGTAATTATTATCATTATTACCCTAATAATTGCCAGAGTCATCAAATGAATGGAAAAACGTCATTTTGGAGTCTTCTCTCAAAAGGCTATATTTCGCTAGATTTTGCCGCTTTTTCGACTTTTGGGATTTTTTTTTCTTTTACCTTTTTTTTTTTTTTTATATATGGACACAATTCTCTTATTATCATCATTATTATCATGATTATCATCATTATTATCATCATCATCATTATCATCATTATCATCATCATTATCATCATATTGCAGTTATTATCATCATTATTGCAATAATTATCATTATTATTGCAATTATTGCAGTTATAATATATAATTTTACATCTATACTATAACAACTACAATAATAATAGTAATAACAATATAATAACAATAATAACGTTTTTATAATCATTTTACTCCATTATTTTAATTAATATCGTTATTACGTAATTTTACTGTTATAATAATTATTTTTACAATTATACCCCACCAGTAAAAATAATAATATGTAATAATAAAAATAAAGATATCAATAACAATTTTAAAAACAATTCGTATTTTTATAATTTTTATTATTATTTTATTGTTATTATTCATTATAAATATTTTTTTTGGCAATAATACTAAAAAATTAAAGTAATAATAATAAAATATAATGATAATTATAATAATAATAATAAAAAATAAAAATAAAAGAAAATAAATAATAATAATAATAATAATAATAAAATAATAAATAAAGAAAATATAATAATATTAAAAATCATCAAAAGTTTTTCCAAAACTCTTTTTTCTCCTTTTATCTCATTATTGGGCTGATTATCACATTTTTATCATTATCATCATCTTATCATCATCACATCATTATCATCATTTTTCATCATTTCTATCATTTCATCATTATTGCAATTATTATCATCATTATTGCAATTATTTTCTTATTTTGCAATTATTGCAGTTATAAATTAATTTTTCCTATACTAAAAACAACTACAATAATAATAGTATAACAATAAAAATAAAACTAACGTTTTTTTTAACTTTTTATTCTTTTTTTATTAATATCGTTATTACTTTAATTATTACTGTTTAAAAAAATTATTTTTTTCAATTATACTACCAGTAAAATAATAATAATGATAAAAATACAATAAAAATATTAAAACAAATTATAACAATTATATTATTATAATTATACTTATTTTATTATTATTGTTTTTTTTTTACAGTTTAATATATTTTTTTGGCAAAAAATACTAAAAATTAAAATAATAAAAATAATAATAAAATAAATAATAATATAATAATAATAATTATAATAAAAATGATAATAAAAATGATAAAAGTAAATATTAAAATCATCAAAAGTTATCCAAATTTTCTTTTTTTTCACTTTTATCATCATTATTTCATGATTAACAGAAATTCTGGTAAATTATTATCATTATTACTCTAATAAATTTCAAATCATCAATGAAAGGAAAAAAACGTCTTTTGGAGTCCCTCTAAAAGGCTATATTTCGCTAGATTTTGCCACTTTTTCGAATTTTGGATTTTTTTTTTTTTTTCACAATTCCTGTTTTATCACATTATTTTCATGTTATCATTATTATTATCGTTATCCATCATTTCATCATTATCATATTATTATCTCATTATTCATTATTAGCACCTTTTGCAAATTTTTATCATTATTATTGCAATTATTTCATTTTTAATATAAATTTACTCTATACTAATAAAACTCAATAATAATAGTAAAACAAAATAAACAATAATAAAGTTTTTATAATCGTTATTTTATCATTATTTTTAAATTAAAATCGTTATTTCTCTAATTTATTTGTTATAATTTATTTTTTTCAAATTTTACTGCCAGTAAAAATAATAATAATATAATAAAAACAAAAAAATAATAATAACATATTTTAGCCAAATTTGCATTATTATAATTATACTTATTTTATTATTGTGTTATTATTAAGTTATAATATATTTTTTGGCAATAATACAATAATTAAAGTAAAAATAATAATAATTTAAAAATAATATAATATAATAAAAAATAATGATGATAATAAAAATTATAATATAAAAAAAACATCAAATGTTATCCCAAAATTTTCTTTATTCTCACTTTTATCATCATTATTGTCATGTTAATAGATTCTGGAATTATTATCATTATTACCCTAATAATTGCCAGAATCATCAATGAAAGGAAAAAAAGTCATTTTGGAGTTTATTCTCAAAAGGGTATATTCGCTAGATTTTGCCGCTTTCTCGACTTTTGGGATTTTTTTTTTTTTACTTTTTTTTTTATAATGGACACAAATTTCCCGTTATTACTCATTATTACATATTATCATCATTTTATCGTTATCATCTCATTATCATCATTATCATCATCATTATCATCATTATTGCAAATTTTTATTCATTATTTCATATTATCATTATTATTGCAATTATTGCAGTTATAAAATATATTTTACATCTATACTAATAACCAAAAAAAAATTTTTCAATAATAAAAAAAAAGTTTTTTTTTTTAAAAACAAAAAACATTTTTAATAACAAAAAA
>NW_023654086.1:0-4710 GCF_015228065.2 Penaeus monodon
CTATATCTCCGCCTTTAGGCTATCCCTCCCCGGGACAAAACCAGGGGACAAACTTCTCTTTCCCCAAAACAAAATTCTTTTGGCCCCGTCTTCTCCCGCCTCCCCCAAACCGGGCTCCGCCCCCCAAATGACGCCTGAACATACTGACTAACTACTGTCTTAACAACAAAGAGAGAAGACTAAAGACGGTTCTCGTAACCAAAGACGTGGAGCGAGCCTTCGACACGGTCTGGCATGCTGGTTTGAAGTACAAACTGTGCACAAATTCAATTTTCCCTCGTGCACCAAGAAGCTGCTATGCAGCTACTTGGATGACCGTAAATTAAAGCTTAAATTTAAAGGCAAAATTTCAACACCATTCAAATGCACGCAGTGTACCTCAAGGCAGCATAATCACCCCAACCTATACATATTATACACAAACGACCTCCCCGACCCCACATTCCCCGATTCATTGACGCTTCTTTACGCCGACGACTGTACCACTTAGCTAGACATGATTCGCTCGCTGGTGTTGTCCGACGAATCAAGGGACGAGCTTGACACCGTCTCGAGGTGGGAGCACAAATGGCTTATCAAAACTAATGCGACAAAAACAAAAGTTCTCTTTTTAAACCCTAGACACAACCCTCCTTACGATCCAATACATCTAAACTCTTTCGACAGACTACAAGCACCTCTTCAAATAACACGCTCTTGCACCGTGCTCGGTGTAACCTTCGATTACATGTTCAGATTTCCTTTAAACCATACCTGTAAAAAAGCCACAGTGGCTAATAAGACCTTACATCGCTTTATCGATTTAGATGTGCGGCCCCGCGCACGAAACTGCACCTGTTCAAAGCCATTTACACCCTCTTCTCACATACGCCCCACTCACACTTACACTTGCAGCACACAAAACAGAAGAAAACTGCAAGTCATCCAGATTAAAGCTCTCCGCGGATCTACACTATAGGCTGGGACGAGTTGTTACGTCATCACAGCTTCACGAGAGAGCTTCTGTGCTCCCTCTGAACCTCGTGTGGCGCGCGAGGGTTTGTAAACAACTCGACAAACTTTGTCTTTGGCTGCCCGACTGGATAGACAAGAACAATGTCTTTCTCCAGGGAAGGAGAAGCGGCCTTGGCCGCGATTTCTTTGCGCTAGATTGGGGCGAAGAACAGGAGCCAGTTTTTTGAGCTCGGCAGCAACATCTTAACCACTGTGAACTTTCTTAATCTTCCTTCCTGCCTTTCACCCTCCCTACCTCCCTTGTTTCGTTTGTTTTAAATGTTTTAAACTTTTAATGTTAAGTTAAGTTACGTTAGCTTCGGCGCTTTTTACTATAAACTCGGCGCCCGCCCTCGCCCCGCCCCGGCCAGACACAGAGTACTAAGATCATTCTACGTACATGCAGTCAGGCCCATTGTAAAACTATGCCTCCCTCGCTCTGATTGGCATCAAGAGAAAATATAAAGACCGATTGGAGACAGTCCAAAACGAAGCCGCCAGGGTCATTCTGAGTGCCCCAAGGTGGGCGAAGGTCCTCAACCTCCTAGTGGAGACAAACCTTCTCCCCTTGGCCTCACGAATTGATCTAACGGCAGCACAATTCTTATCAAAGGTCATCCAGGCTCCCAGGAACACAAGCCTAAGACACAAAATAGTCAGACGCCTAGAACAAGATAACGAGCTGTTTGCAAACAACTCCTGGCTGTCTCACACAGCCAGGGTGCTAATACGCCATCAGCTAAAAGAACCACTACTGGCCAAGGGCATGGACTCCCCACACCCTGACTTTGTCGAAGCTCCGCCGTGGGCACAAACCTCGATAGAGTTCTCGGTCATGAGACTGGCAAGCAAAAAGAATGAATATTGTACGCCTAGCCTAAAGGCAGAAACCCAGAGGGTCATTGCAACCATCACCCCTCCGGGGAGCCTAACATATTACACCAGACGGATCGGTCGATCCCTTGACCCACACTGCAGGCGCCGGCTTTGCAGCAAGGGATGCCACAATATCCATGAGGGTAACAGACACGCCTCCTCGCTACAGGCAGAGGGAGTTGCTATCATGGGAGCACTGAGACACGCGTCCAGGAGAAAAGGACACGTGGTCATACACACAGACTCCAAAGGAGCCGTCGACTGTCTTCAGCAGCGCTCACCCACTGACAACATCTACCTCCTGACAACCATCGGCACAATAACACAAAGGATGCTTGCTCAGGGTAAAAAGAATTATCATAAACTGGGTTCCCAGCCATATAGGGATCAGAGGCAATGAGCTTGCTGACAGATTAGCCGAAATCGGCCGGGGTATGCCCCCAAATCCCATGATAATACATCAGAGCCGAAGTTTACTTAGGAGGAAGTGTACGGTGGCGGCCAACTCCTTCCTCCTGCAGCTTCACAGAGAGGAAACGAGACATTCCCCCTCGGCCAGCTGGTACTCAGATGCCACAGGCTATGAACCACTGGCACTCTCTGAAATAAACAACAGAGGTACCGAAGTCATTCTGCACAGAATGCGCCTAGGTTACCACTGTGCATGGCAGATCATACAAACCATAGAACATGAAGAGAGGTGTTGCATGCATTGCGGCGAGCCGAACGCCACACTGATACACTACTTGGAGAATTGCGTGCACACGCAATTCCTAAGACAAACCCCACAGAACACAGCCGTCGTGCTGGTAAAGAGATTATGCGAGATGCTTACACCACGGCTACAGGAGCGCCTGCTGGCAATCCCACCGCCACGGTAAGCACCGAGTGTCAGACCAACAAATGAGACAGCCATAAAAAGCTGACACAGGCCGGGCCATAAGTGAAAGCCCGGCGAAGCCAGAACTTCGCAAATCTCAAGCAAGCAAGCAAGCAAGCGCCCCGGCTCGGCCAATCGCGTCGCGGCGCGATTGTTGCCGGGCCTCGCGAGAGCGGGTGTCGAGCGCCGAAATTTATCGCCTAAACTTTTTTAAGCTTTTTATTTTCTTACGTTTGTGTTTGCGTTGTTTTTTAATTTTTCTTTCGTTTTTATTTTAGTTTCTTGTTTTTAACCTTGTTCTCTTTTGGTTTTTATAGCTTTAGGGGGTTGTTATACATAAAAACCTATTTTAATTACCCTTCTAAATAAACAAACTCCCCTAACGAGAGCCCTATCCCGTTTTTAACTCCCTTCCTCTCCCACTTCCTCTTTCCGTGTGTCACACAACCTCGCCCTCGCCTCATCTCATTATCCTTACATAGCACCAGCGTCCCTCATCCAAATCCTTACCTCCATCTCACTGGTTTCGGATTTCCGACACGTGACATCTGCCGCCTGCACCCTGCCATGACCGTGGCTCCTTTGGCGTAAGGAGTGCCAACACGCAAGTGGGGGAGGAGATGTCATGGCCACGTGGTGAGATCGCCAGAGCACATCTCCCTAGAAGTCCTGCCGCCAACAGGGAGAAATCTCTGCTCGACGCGGGCAAGGGAGGTAGCCTCTGATTAGCGATCTCACTCGTTGCCATGGCCCGGTTAGCCGAGGACACCACCGTTGCCATGGGCGAGAAGTCCGTGCACGGTGGCGTCCCGATGGCGCCGGACAGGCCACCTTTACCGCTCCCAACCTCCCTCGTTAGCCGAGTGGATCCGCAGCCCAGGCGCGGTGGCCTCGCCGACCCGTGAGTTAGCTCATGCGAAGCGAGCCACCGTTATGCCAGGGCAGCGAACCACCGATGGCGCGGGGCCTCCCTTGCTGACCTTTATCCTCCTTTCCTCGTCCTATCAGCTATGCCCCCAACTTTACCCCGCATGTTGGGTTAAGCCCCGACTCTTTTCTCTCTTACTAAATCATCTCTTCGATCCCCCCCCCTTTATCCTTCCCCTCTCCCATCTTCTTTCCCCCCCGGCAACGGGTCTTTTCTCTTAACTTTACCTTACCTTATGGAACTCACTCACTCATCGGCTAGGCTCTCACTCGAACACAAGCTGTACACTCTAAATAAAGAGTAATTTGACTTCTTGTGCGTTTGCCTACAACCACAGTATAGATGTAAAAATATATATTATAACTGCAATAATTGCAATAATAATGATAATAATTGCAATAATGATGATAATAATTGCAATAATGATGATAATGATGATGATAATGATGATAATGATGATGATAACGATAATAATGATGATAATCATGATAATAATGATGATAATAACAGGAATTGTGTCCATATATAATAAAAAAGGTAAAAGAAAAAAAATCCCCAAAAGTCGAAAAAGCGGCAAAATCTAGGGAAATATAGCCTTTTGAGAGTAGACTCCAAAATGACGTTTTTTCCATTCATTTGATGATTCTGGCAATTATTAGGGTAATAATGATAATAATTTACCAGAATTCTATTAATCATGACAATAATGATGATAAAAGTGAGAATAAAGAGAATTTTTGGATAACATTTGATGATTATTACTATTATTACTATTATCATTATTATTATCATTATTATTATTATTATTATTATTATTATTATTATTATTATTATTATTATTTCTTTAATTATTAGTATTATTGCCAAAAAATATATTATAACTGTAATAATAACAATAATAACGATATTAATTAAAATAATGATATAAATAATGATTATAAAGACGTTATTATTGTTATTATTATTGTTATTACTATTATTATTGTAGTTGTTATTAGTATAGGGTGTAAAAATATATATTAAACTGCAATAC
>NW_023654087.1:0-2500 GCF_015228065.2 Penaeus monodon
GGGGGAACAATGCGCGGCCGGTGACTCGAACCCTCGAACTCAGATTGCCGTCGTGACAGGCCTATGTATATATATACACACATATATACATACACACACAAACACACACACACACACACACACACCACACACACACACATACACACACACACACACACACCACCACACACCACACAACACACACACACATATATATATATATATATATATATATATATATATATATATATATATATATATATATGAATATATATACATATGTATATATATATACATATATATATATATATAATATATATATATATATATATATATAGTATATATATATATATATATATGTATATATAGACAGGGTGTCCCAAAGTCACTATACACTTTTAATATATTCCTAAAAATTAATAAAGAAACTAAGTTTACTCAAATTCTTAGCATCAATAAAGGAGTCATTGCAGTTTTACTTGCTATATTGCCATCACGCCTTGAAGACTAGTTGTATACCACTATGAGCGCTCCAGCCGCTTGTAGAACGCATCCTCTCCGGCATTTTGCAGCGTCTCTTTCCCGATCTCACTGCAGGCTGTAGGGATCTCTTCATCAAGCTGTGGCATGGGGCTTAGCGGAACACCCCTTGTTTTTGCCTCACAGAAGAAAGTCTCAAGGGGTGAGGTCAGGGAGTGCGGAGCCCATTTGATTGCGTCAATTTACCCAATCAGAGAGATAAAAGATAGACTTGTCATCGTGCCTAAGTTTTCCAAGAGCTGAGCGTCATTTTCGTAATGGTGGAAATGATTTCCACAAGAGCATCATAATCTCCTGCTTGAAGTGTTTGAACAACCTGACTTTCCCTGGCTCTGTCCTAATGCCTGCACTTGTAGCTCAGTGGTTTCCTCAGAGGTGGTAGTAGCAGGCCTTCTGCTTCGTGGTTTCAAGATTTACCATGGATAGCGCAAATTGTAAGTCGGGGAATGAAAAACTTTATTACCAGGTGACAATTTTGCAACACTGCTCCAACGTCAAGCCGTGGGCAAGGGAATGATATGCTTACGAAAACTGCAAAGCCTAAGCTGTCAAATGCTGATGGCCTCACGTCTCGCCAAATGATTCCTGAAACAAAATAGAAATTGAAAGTGTGGGATATGTATATATATATATATATATATATATATATATATATATATATATATATATATATATATATATATATATATATATATATATAATATATATATATATATATATATATGCGTGTGTGTGTGTGTGTGTGTGTGTGTGTGTTGTGTGTGTGTGTGTGTGTGTGTGTGTGTGTGTGTGTGTGTGTGTGTGAGTGTGTGTGTGTGTGCTTGTATGTATGTATATGAATAAATAAATAATAAATATCTATCTATCTCTCTCTCTCTCTCTCTCTCTCTCTCTCTCCTCTCTCTCTCTCTCTCTATACTATATATATATATATATATTATATATATATATATATATTAATATAATGTATATATATATATATATATATTATATATATATATATATATATATATATATGTATGTATATATATTAATATATATTATATATATATATATATATATATATATATAATATATATATATATAATATATATATATATATATATATATATATATATATATCTTCTTCTTCAAGTGCGTTGTCCTTTCAGGGCGTTGGCGATCATGGTTTTCCATCCCGTTCTGTCTGTTGACAACTTAAGCAGTTCTAAGTCCTTCTGCCCACATTGAGATCTTTGTTCAAGCTGGTGATGAACTTCTGCCTTTGTCTACCCCTGCTTCTCTTCCCTTCTATCTTTCCTGTTAACACTAAGTTTCCAATCCTTTACATCTCATTCGTGTCCTAAAAATTGCATCTGTCTTTTCCTGATAACTTTCATCAAGGTTCTTTTAACTCCTGCTCTTCTTAAAACTTCTTCATTAGTAACTCTTTCTGTCCATGAAATCCTGAGCATTCTTCTGAGGAACCACATTTCTACTGATTTTAATCTTTCATATTTTCATTGACTGTCCAAGCATCACACCCATAAAGCAAAACTGACCACACATAACATTCTAACCACTCTAACTTTGGTTTTTACCTTCAACTGTCTGTTCTTAAAGACAGCATTCATCTTGTTGAAGACTTCTTTTGCCATACCAATTCTTTTCTTTATTTCAGTTACACTTCTTCCATCTGATGTTATCAAACTACACAAGTATGTGAATTTCTCAACATTCTTTATTTCTTCACCTTTGAAATTCAAAGAGCATTTTGGTGTTATATTCTCTTTATATCACCATACATTCCGTCTTCTTGATGTTATCTGAGAGACCTTTCTTCTCACTTTCTGTTACAACTTTTTTCAATATATTTTGATGATCTGTTTCTGTTCTGCTATTAGTACAGTGTCATCTGCATATCTCAAGTTGTTAATATTGATACCTCCAACTTTCACACCTGGCATGTTCTTAATCTCCTTTAAAATAATTTCACTGTATA
>NW_023654087.1:27500-30114 GCF_015228065.2 Penaeus monodon
CCCCTCAAAGGGGAGCCGCCACATAAAAGGACACATTTCATCCTCGACCCCGGAGACATGGGAGTCTCTTAGGGGTCTCACACCTACCTTCAGTAATAAACCCAAC
Source organism: Penaeus monodon (assembly GCF_015228065.2). Lineage (NCBI taxonomy): Eukaryota > Metazoa > Arthropoda > Malacostraca > Decapoda > Penaeidae > Penaeus > Penaeus monodon. Next base: position 27,607 of record NW_023654087.1, read on the forward strand.
CCCTTTTATTCACCTGTACTAAGGCCACTCTCATTCTCACTTTTATATGATGAAAGGTGGTGCTCAGGAAACTCTCACATTGATATTGATGGCAGGGGTTTTCTAAAGAACCCTCACAACGCCAACGTTAATTCGCCTATCGCTACCCGCATCACGTCTGCTCTACTATTTCGTGCTGACCACTCACGCCTGTGCCACCCTCCTGACGAAACATACACACGCCTGTGCCACCCTCCTGACGAAACCTACACACGCCTGTGCCACCCTCCTGACGAAACATACACACGCCTGTGCCACCCTCCTGACGAAACATACACACGCTCGCATGCGGGGCCTTTACTTTTCTTATTTGTGGCTCCCGAATACAGCCCAAATATTGATTAAGATGCTATGACTGATCATCCCAGTGATCACCTAGTTTCATTGAAATTGATATGTGTGGTTTTGTGTGTGTGTGGTGTGTGTGTGTGTGTGTGTGGGGTTTTGTGTGTGTGTGTGTGTGGTATCATATATAGACACATATAAAGATATATGTATATATACCCTATATATTCATATATATAATTATATATATTATATATATATATATATAATAGTATAATATTATACACCCCATGTGTTGGTATGGTGTGTGTGTGTATATTTTGTGTGTGTGTATATGTGTGTGTGTGTATGTGTGGGGTGTGTGTGTGTGTGTGTGTGTGTGTGTGGTGTGTGTGTGTGGTGTGTTTCTGTATGTTGTGTGTATATATACATATATATACATATATATATTTATATATGTATATATATATGTATATATATTTAAATATATATACATATAATACATATATAAATATATATATATATATATATATATATATATATATATATTGATATATATATTTCATATATATATTCATATATTATATTATATTATATATATATATTATATATATATATTTTATATATATATATATATGATATATTTATTCTATATAAGCATGTAAATGTGTATGTATTACCCTGAAGCGGGATTTAATAGATTACATTACATAAAAAAACGCGTTTTTGAAAAATTTGTCCGAATTATAATCTAACCTGTATAAGGGAACAGAAAATTCTGTTGCATAACGACTGTTATTCCGTATGAAACATGTTTGTGGTGAAGAAGTGCGTGGCCAGTTGGCCATGGAACTGCGCTGGTCAGTGCCACTTACTAAGGGGCTTCTGGACAAGTGTGCCATCAGAGAGGTGGAAGCCACTTGGACCCTCGAGAACGATCGTGGCGAAGGGTTCCTTGAACTGGGTGGGCTGACCCCAAACTGGGATCATCCCGCTGGGTCCAACGCTATGGCGCTTGGTGCGGCCCATCGTGTTAAGGTTCTCGCTCAGGTGGATGGGTTGGCCATTCTTCAAGATGATGCCACTGGGCCAAAGACAGGCGATGTCGTGGGCCACATCATGGCTGAACTGCTCAATAGTACCATCCTTACGCACGATTCCGGAGCGGCCGATGTTGCCAGCATTATTGACGAATCCAGCAGTGGAGCGCTTGCTGCGGCCCACCATCTTGAGGTCGGCGTCGAGCTGAACGGGTGGGCCGTTCTTCAGGATGATGCCAGCGGGTCCGATGGAAATGATGCTGTGAGCAAACTCATGGCTGAACAGATCGGTGGAGCCATCCTTGCGCAGGATGCCCGAGGTGCCGATGTTGCCTGCCGGAAGGACCCAACCGGCGTTGATGGAGCGAGCGCCAGCGCACGCCACCACCGCTGCTACCACAACCTGGTGACAATCAAACTTGTGAAAGCGAATGGAAACCCATTATGCATTGCATGTTTCACACCGTTAATGACGCAACCTCAGCGAGAAGAAATGTCAGTAACATGTGTATCTTCTAGCATAAGTTACAGATATGATCATTAATTAAAATCAAGTCCTGTTCTTACGAGATGAGAGGAGTACCTACCAAGAACTTCATGTCTGCTCACTTCTCGAGCCAGATGGCTGCTGCTGCCTGTGTTGCTGTCGCGCCCTTTTATACGAAACAGCCCCCGCCTCAGCCCTAAAAAAACACCCGTTTCCTCCCGGCCGCCCGCAAGGATCCCCAGGCTCTTATCCACGCAGAGCTGGAGCCGCCTCTCTTTATCGGAAAGGATCTTTCTCCATTTTAAGAGATTATGTCGAGTGTGTGTGTGTGTGTGTGTGTGTGTGTGTGTGTGTGTGTGTGTGTGTGTGTGGTGTGTGTGTGTGTGTGTATGTGTGTGTGTGTGTGTGTGTGTGTGTGTGTGGTGTATGGTGTGTGTGTGTGTGTGTTTTGTGTGTGTGTGTGTGTGTGTGTGTGTGTGTGTCAGATATATATAAGGTGTAAATAATTATATCATCTATTTATCTATGATATATTGTGAATATGTGTGTGTGTGTGTGGTGTGTGTCATATGTGTGTGTGTGTGTGTGTGTGTGTTGTGTGTTGTGTGCAGATAATATAGTGCGTGTATAATAAATTTTCGTTATTTATTTTGTTTT
>NW_023654088.1:0-4710 GCF_015228065.2 Penaeus monodon
GACTTTGGGGCTAAGCGCTGAGTACGACGGAAGGTGGCCTGGGAGGCATTGTGCCCAATTGAAATGCTGGCATCTGCCCAGGCTGGACCAGGAAGAGAAGGCCTGCAGCTGGTAACGCGCTAAGGGGCCCGCGGTGGAAGTGTTGGGGCATCTGCCGCATCCCAACATGCCTCTTACACCAGCGTGGCAGAGCTTTGAAACGCCGTTTCGGGCACCACCACCAGGCCGAGGTATATCGGGCCCACTTGAAGAAGCGGACTCGTGAGCGTGGCGAGACACTGTCCCAGCTGGCGCAGGATGTGGAGGCGCTGGTAAGGAGGTCGTACCCTGCGGCTGCGGAAGAGATGATTGTGGTCCTGGCCCGCGATTTCTTTGTTGACGCTTTGCAGGACCAGCAGCTGCAAATCTACGTCAAGCAGGCACACCCTGAGGACCTGCAGGTGGCGCTGGCGAGGGCCTTGGAGTTCGAGGCCTTCCTGAAGGCAACCAGTGGCCTAGGGCCAGCTGCTCAGCCCCGCCGTGACCTCCGGGGCCGGAAGGCTAAAGTGGAGAAGGTAGCATTGAGGAAGGTGAGCCGAGCACTTTCCAAGGCTTGTGTTGGGGCTGCGGAAGGTAAGGGCACAGACGTAGTCGGTGTCGGAGGAGGGAGAACACGTCCTCTCAACCGGACGGATTCTGATGCCTTCCAGCAGTGCTGCAAGGACTGTGGCAGGTATGGTCACCATCCGAGTGCATGTCCTAAGGCTAAGGAAGTGGTACAGGGGAAATCGGACAGGCTGGAGAAGGGGGCCGAAACCCAGCCGTCCTCAGTTCCGGGCCCCGACTTGGGTAAGCTGCCGTCGAACCAGCACGATGCAGGTGGAGGGCTCAGTAGATGGGAAGCCATGCCGCCTGACAGTGGACACTGGGGCTGAGAAGACCCTAGTGCGGCCTGATATGTTGGCCACTATGCGACTTCCAGACGCACCACAGAGACTGTGTGGTGTCACGGGGCATTGTGTGCAGCTCAAGGGGCCAGTGGAGGCTCGTATTGGCGTGGGCAGCACGGTGCAGCGGCTGCCGGTGTATGTGGCCGATCTGGACGAGCACTGTTTGCTGGGCCTTGACTACCTGAGCAGAGTAAGGCGTGTGTCGACCTTGGACGGAAGCTGGTGAGGGTGCACGGTGAAGATGTGCCCTTGCTTCCAGAGGTTGGCTGTGCAGAGGTAGTTACGGCTGAGCGACTGCACCTTGCCCCCAGGACAGAGTCTAGAATCCGGTGTCGACTGTCAAGAGTGATGCGTGGAGTAGAGGGCCTCGTGGAGCCCATCCAAAACCTGCAGCTGGCTGATGGCGTAGCGGTTGGGCGGAGCCTTGTTGGACCAGGGGAGGGGTTAGTTACAGTGTTGGTAGCTAACTTCTCCGATAAGGCCCAGAAGGTGCCAGCTGGTGCAAAGCTGGGCACTTGTGAGGAAGTGGAGCGTCCAGAAGAGTCGTCGGGGAGCGAGGAGTTGGTTGGTGTGGGGCCGTTGCCTGACTTCCTCGAGGACTTGGCGCACCGGCTGTGGCGTTACCATGGGCCAGGAAGCTACTCTGGGGCCATGGTGAAAAAGAAGATGACGTTAGCCCCAGTAGCGGCGATGAGACGTGGCAGACGCTGACCGAGATGAGGACGAGCATTTGACGGTGAGGGCGATGCAACAGACGTCATGGTGACCATGAGCCAGGTCTTGGGCAGGAGATACCCACTCTGGGTGCCACTGCCAACTACGCCGCCCACACCTCCTCCAGAGCGACCCCAGCGAGAGCGAAGAAAGCCGCGTGGATGAAAGATTTTGTGTTTCTGAGAACTGATATTGTTATTTAAAAATTTTGAGTTTGTTCTGAGGACTATTGTATGTAGAGATGATCGGTGTCTGTTGATCAGGAGGTATGGTCAGACCAGCGGGTCTGTCTCTGTGGGGGCATGTGCTACACATGGGATCCTGCCGGCAGAAACATGAACATGAAAGATCTGCTGGAATGAGGACACTGGACTGACGACTGGCTGTGAGCGGAGGAGCGGAGGAACAAGCCGAGAGACGGAGTTGGGTGCTGCTCCTGTGAAGACCTCGTGTGTGCCTTGTGACCTGATAAACTTTGTGTTGCCCTGTTATAAGCTGTATCGTGCAGTGTGACATGCTGGTTTCCCCCTGTATTGTGCCTATAGAAAAGTGTACGGGTAAATAACTTGTGTAAATAAGGAAGCTGTTTTTGTGTTATTTCGTGCCCTGCCTCGCCACTTGGCGTTTCCCCTCGTAGTGTTCTGGGACGCTGTGGTGCTCGGTGCCTCTTGGAGCTGTTCAGTGTTCACGACCCTGTGGATAGCACGCCGTCTGCCTAGCCTGCCTTGTGTTGGTGGCAGAGAGACGAGGCGGCGGCGTAACATATATATATAGTAGAGATGAGGATGCATAATTATTTAAATCTACAATATTATATTATCACAAATTTTTCATATTATTTATTATATAATAATATAATATATTATATTTATATACTTATATGAGTGTGACATTTTACAAACACTTATCACTAACAATTATTCTTCAATTGTAAGATTATATTATATTAAATATTATACATATAATGACGTTTCATACATTACAGTGATCTCTCTATGTGATGATCGAAGCTATTATACAACATAATATTGTATAATAGTATCTATTCATATACTATATATCTATATATATAACATTTATATATATCATGTAGGTATATTATAGAATGATATAATGAACGGAGCCTAACCACCCAACCGATACAATTTGAAATATACAGTATAGAGTGAATTCGTATAGATATAGAAACTAACTAAGTACTTTGTATGAGATTCATATAATATAGAAATATAGATATAATAGTAAATAGCTAATATATATTAATATTATATATAGATATCATATAGATTATTATATACATTTATATTCAAAGTACTAGAAAGATATAAAAAGATATATATATATAATAATAAAATACTTATGACATAGAAAAAATTATAATTAGATATACATATATATAAGAATATATATTTAATGCTATATTTAATATTTATACTTATATACATATATATTTATCATATATATATAATTATTTGTATATATATAATACGATTAAATTATTATATATCATTTATAATCATATATATGAAAGTATTATACGTTATATGTAGTATTTATTTTAGTATAATATTATATATAATATTTATATATTATTATTTATATTCTCAGTAAATATGTATAAATTAATATAAAATATTTAGTATAGATATATGATTATTAATTTCTATATAGTATATATATATTAGTATATTATTAATATGATATATTAATATTCAGACATTATATGATTATAATCATTCATAATATCCTATATGCTATTAGAATATGCACTAAGTACTTGATTATACGATATATAATATATATATTCGATAATCATTTAGTACTCATCTTATAATATAATAATATATAATACATATCTATTCTATCATAGATATATATACAATTTTTATGGCTTATAAATTTATTACAATACTCTATATATCTCATCTACATCCTACATATATAGTTTTTATAGTATAATTTTATATTATATTATTGATGTTATTATATATCTATATCAGCATATATATAGCAAGACATATGATATATAGTATAGAATATAGTTTTATGATATATGACATATAACTAATATAAATATATTATAATATATTTATATATATATATCAATCAGTCTATCATAATTATCATATACTACATGATTCATAATTATAAAATAGTCCCATATTAATATCATATATTCTATATAGTCATACTAGTTTATAAGCGTTATAGTGAATCCTAGTCAACATCACGTACCAACATACCATCATATATATCATATACTAGTATATCAAATATTAAGTATATATATACTAGAATATAATATATAATATATATAATTATATATGTCTGAAATACTCTGAATATACACACAACTAATCATCATACTAAATCAATCAATTATCTTAATATATATATATATATATATAATATATAATATATATATATAATAATAATAATATATATATATAGAGTATTGTTGTGTGTGTGATGTTGTGTGTGTGTGTGGTTTGTATGTAATATGTACAGCAACTCATAACTTATATCTAATACATTATATCACATTATAATGATTGCTCATTATCATATAAATTATAATATATCATACTATATATATTTCGTATAATTTATTATATATTATATTAATTATTAAATATGTTTAGTATTATATATTGTTACCCCGGGCCGCCTCGTCTCTCTGCCACCAACACAAGGCAGGCTAGGCAGACGGCGTGCTATCCACAGGGTCGTGAACACTGAACAGCTCCAAGAGGCACCGAGCACCACAGCGTCCCAGAACACACGAGGGGAAACGCCACTGGCGAGGCAGGCACGAAAATAAACACAAAATGACAGTCTTTCCTTTATTTACACAAGTTATTTACCCTGACACTTTTCTATAGCACAATACAGGGGGAAACCAGCAGGTCACACTGCACGATACAGCTTATAACAGGGCAACACAAAGTTTATCAGGTCACAAGGGCACACACGAGGTCTTCACAGGAGCCAGCACCCACTCCAGTTGCCAGGCTCATGTTAACACATCCGTCTCCTTTTCTGACCATTTACGACGACCTGCGTAGCA
>NW_023654091.1:0-2500 GCF_015228065.2 Penaeus monodon
GTGTGTCTGTGCGTTTTTATTGAAAGAGAGAGAGTTGTGTGTGGTGTGTGTGGGGGTTGAATATGTATAAATCAAACGGTCATACGCATGTGTGCATTAACGTATCTGTCTGTTATCTATCTTCTCTTTTTGCCAGTATGATAATTTTTCTAACCTATCTTCACATCTAAAAATCACTCTCTTTATCTTTTGTGTATATATATAATCTTTCTCTCTCTTCTCTCTCTCTCTCTCTGTATATAATATATATATATATATATATATATATATATATATATATATATATATATATATATATACATATATATATATATATATGTATATTATATATATATATATATATATATATATATATATATATATATATAGCGAATATTTATATTATATATATATTATATATATATATATATATATTATATTATATATGTATATATACTATCTTTCTATCTATCTATCTATCTATCTATCTATCTATCTATCTATCGATCTATCTATCTATCTATCTATCTATCTATCTATCTATCTATCTATCTATCTATCTATCTATATATATTATATATATATATATATATATATATATATATATATATATATATGTGGGGTGTGTGTGTGTGTGTGTGTGTGTGTGTGATGTGTGTGTGTGTGTGTGTGTGCATATATATATATATATCTATATATATATATATATATATATATATTTTTATATATATATATATATATTATATATATACATATATAAATATATATTTATGTATATATATTTATACATATGTATATGCATATGTATGTATATATACATAGATATATTCACACCAACACACACACACACACTCACACACACACACACACACACCACCACACACACACACACACATATATATAATATATATATAATATTATATATATATATATATTATTATATATATATATATATGTCTATATATATATATATAATATATATATATATATAATAATATATATATATATGTCTATATATATATATATATATATATATATATAATATATATATATATATGTGTGTGTGTGTGTGTGTGTGTGTGTGTGTGTGTGTGTATGTGTGGTGTGTTGTGTGTGTGTGTGGGTTTTTGGTGTGTGTGTGTATGTGTGGTGTGGTGTGTGTGTTGTGGTGAGTGTGTGTGTGAGTGTGTGTGTGGTGTGTATTATATATATTATATATATTAATATATATATATATACATATTTAAAAATAAATACATATATATAATAAAAATAATATTTATATATAATATATACTGTGTTGTGTGTGTGGGGGTGTGTTGTGTGTGTGTATGTTAATATGTAATATATTAATTTATAATATATTATTATTTTATTTAAAAATATATATTATTTAAAATATATATTAATTTTTTATTATATAATATGTTGTGGTGTTTGTATGTGTGGTGTGTGTGTTAGATGATAGAAGATAATGATATAATATACAACGTATACCGATATATTGTATATATGTTATATATATATACATCTGATATGTATATTATACTATATATTTTATTATATATAATATTTATATATATTATATTAAAATTATATATCATTTTATGATATTTTATATATTTTATTATATATATTATATATAATTTTATTTATATGCCACCACATGACAAAAACCAACACAGAAAAGTGTACACAAAGGAAAAAGAAAACAGTCACTGTAAGGGAAAGAAAATAATTCTGCGTTTCGAACTCTTCACAGGTTCCTCTTCAACAATAATAAACTGAATAAACCCTTCGGTTTTATTCGTCTGAAGAGGGCCTTGGAAGAGTCGAAACGTCCCCGAATTATTTTTATTTCTTCTGTGGCGTTTTCCTTTTTTATATATTACTACCACACGCCATTATTATACATGCATTATATAAAAACATACTACTATATTATTATATATATTATATTATATAATATAATATATATAAATACACACACACCACACACACACACACACACACACACACACACAACACACACACCACACACACCCCCACACACCACACACACCAAAACACAAACACACACACCAAAACATACCATATATAATATAATAATATATATATATATATTATTATTATATATATATTATATATATATATATATATATATACGAGAGAGAGAAGAGAGAGACTGTATTCATAAATATAAATATAATTATATATATATAATATATATTAATATTTTATAAAATTAATATATATATATATATATATATATTATACATATATTTCACACACCAGACACACCATATATATATAATATATAATATAATATATATAATATATATAAATATATTATATATTATAAAATACACATATACGCACATTTTCGTATATAATACATAATAACCAAGATATATTGTATGTATCAATACATTTATATCTTTATAATTTCATATATATACATACATCACACAATACAGTACACACCCCACCAGAACACACACACAACCACACACACACCACC
>NW_023654092.1:2500-4708 GCF_015228065.2 Penaeus monodon
CAAAGATGGGAAAACGAGGCTAAATATGGTTATGTTCTTACCTTCCATTTCTCATTTTCCATCATTTCTTCAGTTTGGCTCCTCTTCTCCTCATAGCTTTGCTAACGCAGAAAACGGTTGAATTTATATTCTCTCTTCCTCGTTCTATCTCTCTATCTCTCTCCTCTCTCCTCTCTCTCTCTATCTCTCTCCTTCTCTCTCTCTCTCTCCTCTCATCTCTCTCTCTCTCTCTCTCTCGTCTCTTCTCTCTCTCCTCTCTCTCTTTTTAGTAGTGTGTGTGTGTGTGTGTGTGGGTGTGTGTGTGTGTGTGTGTGTGTTTGTGTGTGTGTGTGTTTGTGTGTGTGTGTGTGTGTGTGTGTGTGTGAGTGTGGGGCTTCAATATGTATTTCTGTTTCTGTCTCTATTTTTGTTCCGAGTACATGCATGTGCATGTCCACGGACGCACCGCGGTACCGATACCGCTCCCTTGTTTAAGCTCAGAATGCGCAGATAAGATTTATGAATCCAAAAGTACGTGAACTGCCGCCAAAACATAATGCAAATTCTCCATTGTGCGCTTATTATCTAGGTGTACTGGAAAATAAACAGCCAGAAAAAGAAGGCAGCCCTCTCCCAGAAGAAATCCTCCCAGTCCCTCGCCTTAATTATGTGGGAGAATTCTTACACCGCAGATTTCAACAGTGATGGCCTCTGCAAAGAAAAACATGAGTGCCATAGCTTTACCAGCACCAACAACAAAAGCCCCAGCACCAGCTGCAGCAACCAAGTCCAACACTACCTCCAACTCCAACTCCAGCATGGTCTCCAGCACGAGCTCCATCAACGACTCCAGCACCACCTCCAGCTAAGCCCTACAATGCTTTTCAAGCAGATGATGGGGCAGATGATATTCATGATGTAGCAACAGAGGGTTTAGTCGTGGCAAAGACATAATCAGTCATGGGCAGCCAAGAGTAATTCTCATGGCCTTGTTCTGTAGGACTTGAAGGTGTTTGAGAGCGCTTTGAGGAAACTAAGAACCGGGCTCGCATATTCTATCGTGTGTGTGTGTGTGTGTGTGTGGTGTGTGTGTGTGTGTGTGTGTGTGTGTGATCAAGTAAATTGAAAAGTAATATGTTCATGAATTTATATTTTCCATACAAGTTGGGCGATACCTAAAGAGGAAATAAAAGAGAAAAAATCGAGTGTGAGTGTGTATGAAAGAGAGAGAGAGAGGGGGGAAGAGATATAGATAGAGAAAGAAAGAGAGAAGAGAGAGAGAGAGAGAGAGAAAGAGACGGAGAGAGAGGAGAAGAGAGAGTACGAGAGAGAGAAGGAGAGAGACGAGAGAGACGATGAGAGAGAGAGAGAGAGAGAGAGAGAGAGAGAGAGCGATCCACACCAAAAAAAATAAATATAATTATCTGGGCACTATGTACTATATGAACATCGCCGTCTTTCTGCTTCACAAAGAAAGCGCGGAGATCGATAATGACTAAGTAAGAACAGTCGAATTTATCAAGAGAATAGCCGAAGGAAGACGTTTGACGGACAAAGCCTTACTTAATGGGTACATTGCAGGAGAGAAGTGAGCATAAATACATAATAAGTTTTACTAAACAGTTAGACACACGCATAAATACAAACTTACATACTTATAAACACACAGGCGCACAGACTTACAAACACACACACACACACACACACACACACACACACACACACACACACACACACACACACACACACACACACACACACATACACACAACACACACACACTCGCACACACACACAAACACCCTCGGTCTGGGCACACTCCGGCGCCACAGCACAGCCGCTGCCTGAGCCCAAACAGGATAATTGTGAAGCAGTGTCGCCGGCTGATCCCCGGAGGGAGGTGGCTTGGGTGAGTGACAGGATCTGCATATTTGTCCATCTCCTTCCCAAGCGAGAGTGAGCTGGATCTGGTGCTCTAATGTGTCTGCCTTTGATTCCGCTAAAAGGTAAAAGGGGCGGCAGACACTTCACAATTAGATGAAACAGCAGCTTCATCATGGGAACTTGGGAGTTATTTTGAACGATATGGAAGATATAAAGTAATACACTATCACATGCGTGCACCACACCAACACACACACCACACACCACACACACACACACACACACACACACACACACACACACACACACAAACACACAACACACCACACACACACACACACACAA
>NW_023654093.1:0-4708 GCF_015228065.2 Penaeus monodon
ACGCAGGGTTCCTTTTAGGGGGGGCCCCGCCGCGTGGACCTTTTGGGGTTGGGTTTTAAAATTTTTCCAAAAACCGCGTTGATTGGGAAGGGGCCCCAAATGACAAGGGGGGAACTGCCAATTCCTCTCAAATAATGATCGAAGGGGCCCGATTTCCTGGTGGAAAAAATGGCTGTTGAATTTTTTTTTTGTTTTATAGTTTAACAGATGAAAAAAAACTTAGAACTTTCAAAACCTTTTGGAGCTGCTCCCCACAAAAAAACCCTCTGTTTCCAGACTAAAATCTTGTTTGGTAAAATAGGAAAAGAAAGAAAATCGAAATCACAACCCCCTCTGTTACAATGTTTAATAATTTCTGGTTTATAATTTTGGTCTCTTTCCCAAGAAAAGGCCAACAGAGGAGCCAACCATGGAAAACCCATAAAATTGCATCTCGAAAAAAATTTATTTTGAAAAAGAGCACAAGTCTACTGCTTAAAAAGTCAATATTACCTTTTGGGTTCGGAGTTTTTGTGGCTTTTATTTCCTCTTTTGTATAGCTGCCAGGGGGTATGTATAAAATAACTATATCCCCAAAAGCAATTCCATGTGGTTTTTAAACCAAACCCACTGAAAAAGCGAACGGATCTGTAAGCTTTTGGGTCCCTTCGAATACCCCAAATTTTTCGTATAACTTTTTCTCGCAGGGAAATCAAGAGTTTTATGGTGAACGTTTTTTTTAAACAGCTGTTTCGGGGGCCATCGGGGGTTTCTTTTGCCCCCGGCTTTCTGCGCGTGCGCGAAAAAGCTTTTTGGTTTTTTTTTTTTGAGGGGCCGTCCTATATTTTTTTTACTGTAGGTTTAAATATATTTTTATTTTATGTGCGTATTTTGTGTCTCTGTGTGTATGATATTTTTATGTTGAAAAAAATTATAGGCACATTTTTTTTTATGCACAATACACCCAAAACACCAAACCCACCACACACACAACGCACGCGGCACCACACACAACACACACCCACGCACCACGCCGCACGCACGCACCCGCACACACACGCACACAACTCTCACACTCAAAAAAACATATATAAAAACCACACACCCACCAACACACAAAAACAACACAAAATAATATATAATATATAAAATATATATTATATATATATATATATTTTTTTTTTTTTTTTTTTTTTTTTTTTTTTTTTTTTCTTTCTTTTTTTTTTTCCCCCAAACAGAGGAAATCGGCCTCTCTCAATTCTTATTTGAGGGTTTTTTGGCGTCTCCCCTTGTTTTGATTGGTGCCCTTCCCTAATAAACCGCGGTTGGGGTTTTTAACACTTGCCAGGCGGCGATTTCCCCCTCGACACCTGCGTTTGATTTTTCAGGAGATACTCTTTTCCCCCGTGAATGGCTGAGCGAGCAGTCAAGCGCAGGCATTTTTACGACTGCCGGAGGGGAGTGAACTCGGGTCCATGAGGGTGGGAGCCCCATCTCTAACCAGGGACTATGCGGCAATCTATATATAATAGATATATATATATATATATATATATATATATATATGTTTTTGTGTGTGTGTTTGTGTGTGTGTGTGTGTGTGTTGTGCGTGTGTGTTTGTGTGTGGTGGGGGTGTGTGGGGGTGTGTGTGTGGTGTGTGGTTGTGTGGGGGGTGTATGTTATTATATACATTTTGTAATGTATATAAAAATTTACATATACATATATGTAATTATATATATATAATATAATAATATATATATACATTTGTATATATTTTCTATTTTATATATATATATATATAATATATATATATATATTTTAATTATTTATATTGGGGGCAAAGGGGATCAGGGAAAAAAAAGATTTTTTGTGGCATCAAAAAAAAAAAGGCAACGGGGGTCATTATTTTTGGAGCAAGCCTACGTCCTGCAGTGGATTTGACTCAGGCTGATGAGATTAATATAAAAATTTTTAATTTTTTTAAAATATTATATAATTTTATATATATATATAATATATAGACTCCCAAAAGAATAAGAAATGGTGCCCAAAATTACTTTTTTCGTCGCCCTGCAAGTCTGACAATTATATTCAACTCGTGAATGATAAAAAACCGCGGCATTGATTTTAGGCCTAAACGATCAGCTCCCGACAGCCGACAAAGTAAAGGGAAGCGGGATTTCTGGTTACCCAAAGTGGGGGCCCCCGGGAGGCGCAGTTGCGGTGCTAAGTCCCCGGTTACAATTTTAGCTGAAAGCTATGAAGCAACAAGCAGCAGTATTGATTTTTTTTTTTTTTTTTTTGGTTTACAACCAGACACGAAGGAAAAGGGTATCGGCCAAAAGACGAAGAAGGCACCAACCCCCCCCTGTGTGTGTGTGTGTGTGTGTGTGTGTGTGTGTGTGTGTATGTTGTGGTGTTGCGTGTTGCGCGCGGCGCGCGCGCGCGTGTGTGTGTGTGTGGGGGTGGTGCTTATACTCTTATATTTACCCTTTTGCCTCCTCATGCACGTTTCCCTCTTTTTTTCTTCCCCCCTCCTTTTCCCCCCTCTGTTTTCCTCCTCCTCCTCCCCCCATCGCCTCCCTCCCCTTCATCATAAAGGGGTGCCAGGCAGCCCCGGAAACCCATACCCCGACACCCCATGCCCCTTTCTGTTTTTTCCCCCCCCAACGCGCCTGGATTTTTCCCCTTTTTTAAATTTAACCTCCTGAAAGGGCGCTTCTCATTTCCCCCCAAAAACACCCACTGTGTTAAACGGATAGCAATGGCTTTTCCTTGCAGCGAAAGTCAACACAAGTGAACTAAACAAAAAGAGAGGGAGAGGTGTTGGGTAGGTCCGAGGGGACGGCGCTGTTGATTAACGCCCTGACCTCCCCCGATTTCCCCGATCGCGATGAGGCCGGGAGCGTGACTCTGTCATCGGGCAGCTTTGGGCCCCTGCATTATGTGCGTGCTTTGGCATTAGCATTGTTAATTTCTCATAGAAGCATACATAACACATTCTCCACTCTCAGTAGTAAATAATCTCTTAAAGAGTCGTGAGATTTTGAAACGTCATTTACTTTTTTCATGACAAACAACTTCCACTTGGGTTGGTGTTTGCCTCTTGGCCATCACGCTGGAAAAGGCACAGGCGGCCCGTTCTCCGGCTGCGGTGGGGAGCGGGCAGCTGACCCTTTCCCAAAGGGTGGGCCCTAAGCAGGCCTCCTCATCCTTGATTACCGCTAGAACGGATGGCTATTGCCAAAATAAGTATGAACTGCCAGATTGCTGCCATAAGATATATGGAAAAAAAATAAATAAAAAGGGGAAAAGACAATTAAGTACATTCAGAAACAACTCAGCAGGAGGCAGGGAAATTTCACATTATTTTTAGGGATTTATTAATAAATATTACAGTCAGATTAATTGAACTGGCGGTAGTATTTATTTTGGCATATTCTGGCGGAGTTCTTTTTATTAAGGCACGCTATTCCTTTTTAGTGATTTAAAACTTGTAGCGAACGAAATATTCCCGAGAAGAAAAAAGAAAGAAGAGAGATTGAGGGAGGCGAGAGAGCTCACAAATGGCTGTCTGTAATACTGTCCAGCTCGAGTTGGAAACAAAACATCCACATTCTGAGTCCTTGGCTGACCTATTTACGATGCAGTATACTTTGATTTGAGCACATACGCAGATTCTATATGTATCCATACAAACACCAAACCCCTCACGCATCAGCATATATGTGCACAGGCATATTTGCATAAATGTATTTTTGATTTTTAACATGCACATTGTAACATGGAACGTTATATGTTTATCCCGCAGATTTCTATATCCTGCTTTTTTACCTTTACAATTATATTACAAGTATATTTTTGGTAATCCGTATGGGACATTAACAAATCATATAACTTTTATTGATATATATGTGTGTAAATACTCACAGATATGCTTCGTAAATATATACCAGGACATATTTACAAACCAATTTTAGATGCTTGAGCTATTATGAATTGACTTAACGAGATAAGCTTGGCCCCGTTAGGAGCCCGT
Source organism: Penaeus monodon (assembly GCF_015228065.2). Lineage (NCBI taxonomy): Eukaryota > Metazoa > Arthropoda > Malacostraca > Decapoda > Penaeidae > Penaeus > Penaeus monodon. The sequence continues at coordinate 4,022 of NW_023654093.1, forward strand.
GACAGGTGCGTGCGTAGGCACGTGAGAGGGAAGGTGATCCACGAGCTTTCAGGTGAGCCACCCAGCCAGGAATGCTTTTGCGCGCGAGGGGAATGGCGAACAGAGAGGGAGCATAGGGAGGGAGGGTGTTAAACGAGACTCCGAGGGTTTTAACTGTACCTCTGTATTACTACCCGCTTCATATAGCTAAATGATGGATACAAGTGGTTAAACAAAGTAAGGATGGAAACAAGTTGCTGTAAAGATAAGATGTTATGTTGAACCCCAAGAACAAGCGCGAGAGCACCGATAGTGCAGGTCAGAATGGGTAAGCACGTGGCAGAAGGGGGTTAGGCGCAACGGGAGGGCACCATAAAACCCCACGAGCCGCGGATTGCCGAGGCGCCGCGGCCTGTTCCACAACTCGTCGTCGCTGCCAAAAAGGGTTTGCCAAATTCTCTCGCTTTTTTCCTTTATAGTACTCATTTCATGAAATGCTGTTCTCAGCGACACTTTCTCGAACGTAATGGCATGGCATATTGATTTAAAACCTAAAAGATAGTGACCCTTTTCCCTAAGATCTGCTTCCTAATGACAAGATCCTTACCAGTTTCCCTCAGTACAAAGAGGTTTGTTTAAGGTTGCCATATTCTAAATAAAAGGGTGTTCATTTCTAAACCTCAGAGCACTGATCTCGGGAACACCAGT
>NW_023654096.1:2500-4707 GCF_015228065.2 Penaeus monodon
CCAACAACACAACAACACAGACCACTACACACATGTATATATATTATATATAATATATAGTAATATCTCTATATATATATATATATATATATATATATATATATATATATATATATATCTACATGTGAGTTGTGTGTGTGTGTGTGTGTTTATATATATTATATATATATAAATTATATATATATATATATATATATATATATTAGTATATATATATACATAAGAGAGAATGATTACCTAAAAAATGTAAACCGGCCTCTCCGGGGAAAGGAACTGGCGACCCTACCACGTACTCACTCCAAGAGCATCACAACGTGAAAACTGCAATTGAGTATCATGCTGTGCCACGGCGGCTCAGACATGAACCTACCGTTAAATGATGATGATATATATATACAAATATATATCTGTGTGTATGTGTGTTGTGGTGTGTGTGTGTGTGTGTGTGTTTTTGGTGTGTGTCTGTGTGTGTGGTGTTGGTATGTGTGTGTGTGTTGTTTTGTTGTGTAGTGTTTGTCCGTGCGTCATATATATATTATATATATATAATATATATATATATATATATATACGATCGAATATAGATAGATAGATAGATAGATAGATATATAGATATATATACATCATCATATATATACATATATATATTATATATATATATATATATATAATAAATATTATATATATATATATATATATGTGTGTGGTGTGTGTGTTGTGTGTGTGTGTGGTGTGTATTTGTGGTGTATGTGTGTGTGTGTGTGTGTGTGTATGTGTGTGTGTGTTGGTGTGTGTGTGTGTTGTGTGTGTGTGTGTGTGTGTGTGTGTGTGGTGTGTGTTTGTGTGTGTGGTATTTGTGTGTAGTGTGTGTATGTGTGTGTGTGTGTTTTGTGTATGTTGTGTTCTGTGCGTCACCTATATAATATAGTTCTATTAGACTATTATGTTATATATATATATATATATAATATATATATATATATATATATGGTGTGTGTGTGTGTGTGTGTGTGTGTGTGTGTGTGTGTTGTGTGTGTGTGTGTTTGTGTGTATGTGTTTGAGTTAGTTTATATATATATATAGTATAATATTATATATATATATATATATTATATATAATTATAACATATATTATATTTGCATACTAATATTATATATAATATATATATATATAATTATGTATATATATATAATATATATATATATATAATTTTTATATATATATTATATATATTTAATATATATATTAATATATAAATAATATATATATATATATTTATATGTGTGTTGTGTGTGTTTGTGTGTGTGTTGTTGTGTGTGGGTGTGTGGGGGTGTGTGTGTGGTGTGTGCGTGGTATACACACACACACACACATATATATATATATATTATATTATAAAAATATATATATATATATATATATAATATATATATATATATTGATATATATTATATGATATATAGATATAGATATATATATATATATTATATATATAATATATATATATATATATATATAAAAATATATCTATAAATAAAAATATATATATAGATATATATATATATATATATATATATTCATATATATAAGGTTAAGGTAGGCTAGACGCATAAGGTTTGGCCTTATTTAGAATCGTTATTTTAGGTCAGTTTAGTTTGGCGGTTAGATTTTATGTAAGCTTAGGACGGTTATGTTAGTGAGAATCGTAAAGTTAAGTTACGTTAGGAATGTCAGGTTAGGTTAGAATCCTTATTTTGGTTGGTAGGATTGGTTAGGTTAGATTTAGATTAATAGGTTAGGTTAGGATTGGATCTGGTTAGTTAGCTTAGTTAGGTTGTAGTATAGGTTAGGTTAGGTTTAGGTTTAAATTGGGTTAAAAAGAAAAGGTTTGGGTAGGGTATTTTATTTTAGGTAGGTAGTTTCGGTTAGGTAGCTTAAGTTTAAGCTAGATAATGGTTAGATCACACACACACTAGCACACACACGGTGTGTGATTGTGTGCATATATAATATAATATATATATATATATATATATATATATATATATATATATATATATATATATATATATGTAAATATTATATATATGTATATAAATAAGAGATACATAGAGGTATATATACATTACTGGGGTCACTTGTAGTGACCCTTATATATATCCCACCACGCGTCCCCCTTACAGATGTCATTGCTTTTTCTCCCTCG
>NW_023654097.1:2500-4707 GCF_015228065.2 Penaeus monodon
TTTTATTTTTATTATTATTATTTATCTTTATTTAATTATATTATTTTTATTATTATTATTTTATTATTTTTTCCTCATTATTATTATTATTTTATTTTTATTATTTTTTATTATTATTATTATCTTTATATTATTTTGCTATTATTATTATAGTACTGAATTTTCCCTATCATTACCCTTTTTTTTAATATTATCATTATCGTTAGCATCATCATCATCATTATTGTTATCATTGTTATTATTACTGTTATCATTATTATCTTCATCATCATCTTTATCATTAACATTAGCATTAGCGTCAGCATTAGCCTTATTATTACTTACTATTTAATCATCATATTTTTGTATTTGTGGCGTTGTTTTTATCATTTTGCTATTATTACTATACTTTTTTATTTTATTATATTATTATTATGCCATATTTTATTCCCATTTTATCATCATCATCATTTTTGTTATCATTATTTTATCAAATTGTTATCATCATCTTTTCATTATTATTTTATTATTATATTATTTTTGTTAATTAAATATTATTATCTTTATTGTTATTACATTATTTTTATTTTTATTATCTTTATTATTATTATTATTATTTTTATTATTTTATTATTTTTATTATTATTATTATTATTATTATTATTATCATTATTTTATTATTTTTATTTATTTTTATTATTATTACAATCTCATATCATCATCATCACATCATCATATATCATCTCATCCATCTCATCATCACATCATCATCATCACCCTCTCTTTCCCCTCATCATTACATTATTATTTTTATTTTTATTTTTATTATTATATTTATTTTTATTTTTTTATTTTTATCATTTTGTTTTTATTTTTTATTATTTTTATCAGTATTATTTTATTTTTATCATTAATTTTCATTATTATTTTTATTTTTTTTTATTTCTTATATATTATCATTTTTTATTGTTATCATTATTATTATTATTTTATTATCATCATCATCATTATTATCCTCATTATCATTTATTTCTTACGCGTTTTCTTTATCATTTTCTTTTAGCAGTCACACTGAAATATTATCATTAGTGGTTAACTAAATTAATTATCATTATTTTTGGGGATATATTTTTTTAGTTTTTTGAAAAAAATTAAAAAAAATATAAACCTTTGGGTTTTTGGGGGGGCGGTAGGGGGGTAAAATATTTTGATTTTAAATCTATTTGTTTTATTTGCATTATTTTATCAATCATTGTCTTTTTATCGACCAAGGTTTAACTGCGTATATTCCGGGTGGATTTTCCACTCTTTAAGGCGATAAATGAACACTACAAACAAAAAACACACGCGCGCGCGCGCACACACACAACAAACAACCACAACACACGCCCACACACACACACACACTAACACCACACACAACACCACATACACCCCGCAACACAAATAATGTGTGTAATTATTTTTATTATAATATATATTAATATATAAAATATATATATATATATATATATATATATATAATATATTAAAATATATATATATATAAAAATATATATATAATATAAATTTAAAATATAATATTATATATATATATTATATATATAATATATATAATATATAATATATATTTTATAATATATTAATATATATATATATATATATATATATAAATATATATATATATAATTTTTAAAAATATATATATTATATAAATATATATAATTATTTTATATATAATATATAATATATTTTATAATATATAATATATATATATAATTATATATATATATATTTTAATATATATAATATATATATATATATTATATATTAAAAAATATAATTAATAAAATATAAAAATTTTTTTTTTTATTGTTTTTTTTTTTTTTTTTTTTTTCTTTTTTTTTTTTTTTTGTTCCCCCTTTTTGGGGTGGGGTGTTATTTTGTTGGTGGGGGGTGTTGGTTCCTTGGGGTTGTGTGGTTTTGCCGCGTGTTGTTTTTTATTTCCCCCCTACTCGCCCCTTAAAAAACCAAGGTTATATTTTTTTTTAAAATTTTTACAATATAAAAAATATATAACAATTAATGAAAAATATTTAGATATAAAACCCCTTTAAAACTTGACTGCTAAAAAAAAAGATAAAAAAACCTAAAATAAAAATAAAATAATAAATGATATAAAAAATAAAAAATAAAAAATAATAATGTAAAAAAAATTAAAAAAAAAG
>NW_023654098.1:0-30113 GCF_015228065.2 Penaeus monodon
CCCCTCTTTAAGGGTTTCACTTTCTCTTAAACTCTCTCTACGGGGTTCTGTTTTCCTTTCCCTCACGGTACTTGTTCGCTATGGGTCTCGTGTCATATTTAGCCTTAGATGAGTTTACCACCTGCTTTAGGTTGCGGTTTCAGGCACCGACTCTAAGGAGAGGCCCGTTCCGACTCCCGAAACCCCCCCCCCGCGAACGAGGAGGAGGAAGTCCCTTTCCGCCACACGGCCTGACACCCTCCGGGGGTATGAGAGTCATTCATGAACACTTAGGCGGCTCGGAAGCGCGCGCAGGACCTCTCCCAAACGCCGCACCCCTCGAGCCCCCCGCGAAGGGGACGCGCAGCACTGCGCTGGGCTCTGCCCGCTTCGGTCGCACTTATCAGGGAATCCCGGTTGGTTTCTTTTCCTCCGCTGATTAATATGCTTAAATTAGGCGGTCATCTCCCTCCACTCGGGGTCGACGTACGTACAAAAAAAGCGAGCAAGCGAGCGGGCAACGAGTCGCCGCCGCCGCCGCCGCCGTCGCCGTCGTCTTGCTTGTTTTGTGCTTTGGGATCTTTTTCGCTCTCTTAGTCCTTTGGGATTAACGGCTTTCCACGCCCCCCTGCCTGCCCCAAAACCTCACGCGGGGGTTTCGTGGCGCGGAGAGGGCCCCCATCTACGCGGTCTCGCGATCTCAGGGTGCGCCCTTGCCCTCTCCAGCACGGCGGTGGCCCCGGCCCCCTTCCTCTCCTTTCGGGGGGGGGGGGGGGGTGCCCCGGGACGGCTGGTTTTCACGGCTTTGAGAGCGCCTCTCCGGCTCTTTTCGGAACATTCGCCTTTTCTGGCCAGTGGCAGGCAGGTCCCGACCAAAAATGGGCCGGTAGTCGGCCGGACGGGGAGGAGGAGGAACGAGGTACTCCGCCCGTCCTCCGCCCGTCCGAGCCGACGGCGACGGAAGAGAGCGGCCCTCCAAGCGTCTTAAGGGAACGTCCGGACCCGGGGACGAGTTTCCTCCAACGAACCCGCCCCTCTCTGGTCCGCGAACTCCCCAGGGCGGAATGGTCGTGCGAGCGAGCTAGCGAGCAAGCAAGTCGCCGCCGCCGCCGCCGCCGCACCTCCGCACGGTTTGAGTGGACCGGCAGGCTTGAGGAGAAGCCGCCGGACCCCAAAACACCCCCCGTGGTGCTTTTGCGGAGTCCCCGCCGCCGGAAGCTCCTGCTCCTTCTCCTGCCCTCAGATGGGGGGGGGAGAGAGAAGAGAGCCGCCGCCGCGAAAGGGGGCCACCTACACGGCGCTGTTTCGCCTCACTCTAAAGAGATTCTCGTAGCGCCTTCCCGGAAAACGGGGGGAAAAGGGGCAGGAGGACCGGAGCCCTCCGCCGCCGCAGTCCGCACCGTCCGTACTGTCTCCCGGGAGGCAACGTCACGACACTCGAGGGAAGGTGGCAGCCGTCCTTCGAAGAAGGCACGGGGCCGCCGAATGTGCGTTCGACACTCGTGGAATCACGGGAGAATTGCGATGCCCCCAAAAACACCCCGCTTCTTCCCCGCGGTCTTCCTCGCCCACGAGCCAAGTGATCCCCCGTTAAAGTCTTTGCGGGGTTTTCTCTTTCCTCGGTTCACACACACACTACTCGTCGCCTCCCACTCAAAAAAGGGCCTGGGAGGGGGGGGTTAACCGGCGCTCTGAAAAAACCGCGTAGCCCACGGCGCCGAGCGCGCTTCGCGCCGGGCGCCGTCGCCGACCTCGTAGCCCCGGTGACCCAGGCGGGGCTGCAAGACTTTTGGGTTCGGCCCCCTCCTCTCCTCCCCGCCTCCCTCCGCCGGCCGCCAAGAGGAGGGAGGGATGGTGGAGAGAAAAGGGCCGGGGACCGTGCCGAGACCCCCCGCGGACGAGGAGGAGGAAATGGGGACAGGAGCTGGGAGGTGGACCGCGGCAGGAGCAAGACCGTCTCCGCCCCTTTGGGTCCTGGCCCTCGCCCGTCCGTCCGTCCGTCCGTCCGATCGTTCGGGTTGCACGCGAGTTGCCTCTTTCGGCGGCACCACTACTCGGTGGTGGTGCTGCTGCTGCTGCTAGCACTCCTTTTAATGATCCTTCCGCAGGTTCACCTACGGAAACCTTGTTACGACTTTTACTTCCTCTAAATGACCCAGCTTGGACACCTTTCCGTCGACCCGAGGGCGCTGGCCGCCGCCGAGGCGGCGGTAGCGGCTCCAAGGGCGCCAGTCCGGTGCCCTCACTAACCATTCAATCGTAGTAGCGACGGGCGGTGTGTAAAAGGGCAGGGACTAAATCGGCCAAACTGGTGATTGCGCCTACTGGGAATTCCTCGTTCATGGGGGAAAATTTGCAAGCCCCAATCCCCCTTTAAGGACACTTTCACGAGGTTACCCGCTCCTCTCGGAGCAGGGACAGCTCCTGAACTCTCCATTGTAGCGCGCGTGCGGCCCAGAACTCTAGGCATCACAGACCTGTTATGGCTCAAACTCTCGTGCGGCTAGTATATTTTTTTGCTGCCGCTTATCCCCCCTAAGAAGAAACTGCGAAGCGGACGCCAGTTTCCGGCGCCGCGGGGCGCGCCGCCGGCGGCGCTAACCACCGACGGCGAGGCCCGCGCGACGGCCGGGTTTAGGGAACCCGACCCACGCCCGAGGCGAAGGCTGGGCGAGAGACCCTCGACTATTTAGCAGGCCCAGAGTCTCCCTTCGTTATCGGGAAATTTAACCCGACAATCACTCCACCAACTAAGAACGGCCATGCCCCCACCCACCGAATCGAGAAAGAGCCTTCATTCTGTCAATCCTTCCGGTGTCCTGGCCTGGTGAGTTTCCCCCTGTTGAGTCAAATTGAGCCGCAGGCTCCACTCCTGGTGGTGGCCCTTCCGTCAATTCCTTTAATTTTCAGCTTTGCACCATACTTCCCCCGGAACTCAAGACTTTGGTTTCCCGGAAGCTACCCGCCGGGTCATGGGAATAACTGCGGCGGGTCGCTAGTCAGCATCGTTAAGGTTAGAAATAGGGCGGTATCTGATCGCCTTCGAACCCCTAACTTTCGTTCTTGATCAATAAAACATCCTTGCAGATGCTTTCGCATTTGGTCGTCATGCGACGGTCTAAGAAATTTTACCTCTAGCGTCGCAGTACGAATGCCCCGTCTGCTTTTTTTAATCATTACCTCGGGTTTTCCCAAAACCGACAAAATAAAAACCAGGTCCTTTCCTCATTCCCTGCACGACCCTTCGGGCTGTAACCAAGACCAGCCTGCTCTGAGCACTCTATTTTTTCAAAGTAAACGTGCCGGCCACAGGGGACACCCGGTTTAAAGGGGATAAAAAACCCCGTGCCGCCGCGGGACACAGCTCGGAACCCCGGGAGTAGCCGCCGCTAAGGGGGACCGCGGTCCGGAGCAGAAGTCAACTACGGCGTTTCAACCGCAACAACTTTAATATACGCTGTGGAGCTGGAATTACCGCGGCGGCTGGCACCAGACTTGCCCCCCACTCGATCCTCGTACAAGGATTTAAAGTGTACTCATTCCAATTGCGAGGCCCCGTTCGGGGGTCGCAACAGTATTTTTCGTCACTACCTCCCCGTGCCGGGAGTGGGTAATTTGCGCGCCTGCTGCCTTCCTTAATGTTTGGGAGCCGTTTCTCAGGCTCCCCCTCCGGAATCGAACCCTGATTCCCCGTTACCCGTGATAGCCATTGTAGGCGTTTACCTACAATCGAGAGCTGATAAGGCAGACGCCTGCAGGGCGCGCGCCGACCCAACCCGGGTTGGGGGGAGGGGTCGTGCGCTCGGCCAAGTTATTCTGATTCACCAAAGGGGATCGCGGCCGGCCGGTTGAAGGGCCGGCCGCCGAGGGTTTTTTTCTAAAAAAGCGCTCCTCCCTCGCGGTCGGAGACTACAAAGGCATGTATTAGCTCTAGAATTACCACAGTTATCCAAGTATGCGGTTCGGCAGAGATCCAATGAGTTATTCTGATTTAATGAGCCGTCCGCGGTTTCGCCCTTTAAGTCGGCCCGTACTTACACATGCATGGCTTAATCTTTGAGACAACATATACTACTGGCAGGATCAACCAGGTAAAATTTGGACAAAAACAAACGACCCGTCGGGTCGCCATCGTTCGTGTGTGTGTGTGCTCGCAGGAGGAAGAGGGGGAGCGCCGGGACGCCACGCAGCGCGCGCGCGCCTGCTCGCTCGCCCTCTTCTCCGCCTTGCACTTCTCGGGTTTTCGCAGGATCGGTCCGCGCACTCTCGCCGGGGTCGGGAAAGAGGGGGGACCGATGCTGGATGGCTTCTTTTATCTCGTCTCTTTGGGGGGGCCCGCGAATCGAACGGTCGCTTAAACGGCATTCCAGCGCGGTGGGGTTTTTTCCCCCCCCCCCCCTTTGAAAGGCTTTTCCCAGGGGTTTAAAAACCCCTGGGCCCCGTGGGGGGGGGACCGTTGGCCCTGCGGCTTGCCCTCCCCTGGTGGGGCCTGTCCGGGCAAGGAGGGGTGCCCATTGGGGTCCCCCGGACCCCCCGTTCCCCCCTCGTACTGGGGCGGGGCTTCCCTGTCGCCCCCGACGTGGGGCCCGGACGTGTGTTAACGGTTAGGGGGGGAAAAACTTAACCTTGTCCTCGCCGAACACGGTTCCCCCTAATAAACCCCAGGCTGTCAAGTTTTGTTTTTCCCTATTAGAGGGTGAACAATCCTACGCTTGGTGAAAAAAAACCTGCTTCACAAAATTGGAAAAATAGGAAAGAGCCGACATCGAAAGGATCAAAAAAAGGCGACGTCCCCCCGCCCTTTAATGAACGGCTTGGGGCCGCCACAACGGGCACATGTTTATCCCTGTGGTAAACTTTTTCCTGAACCCTCACCGTTCCTTCCGCGTTAAAACTCCGTAAAAGTCCCAAAAGGATCGCCCTAGGCAGTGCTTTCGACAGTCCGTAGCCTCGTAAACCTTGAGAGTTCCCGGAATCAAAGCCAGCATTTTTGCCCTTGGGGGCTACCTACACCTTGGTTGTTCCTGTCCCCCCCGCTGGGAGCCTGACCTGGGAACATCTTGCGGTGTACGGTTGTTTGGACAGAATGTAACCCCGCCCCCCCCCCAGTTCCCCCCCACCCCCAAACCCCCTCCCCCATCTGGCTTCCTGGTCCACCCCCTTCGGAAACGGGGTTTGTTTCCCCCCCGCGACGACGCCTGGCCGCGAAGCGCCGGGCTGACGAAACCGGGCCCCCGCCCAGCGGAGAAGCCCACCTTTTTTCGACCCCGCCCCCCCGGGGGAAGGCTGTGGCCCCCCGCTTTTCTTTGTTCTGTCCCCCCCCCCCCCCCCCCCCCCCCCCCCCCCCTTGACAGTCCTAAAATCCGGGTAGAAGGCCACCATAGGTTAAAAGACGGGCCAAGGGAGGGAGGGCGGCGGGCCTTAGCCCCGGGGGGCCCGCCGGCCCCCGCGTCGCCATGCCCCGAAAAACCCCGTCCACCCCCTCCCCCGCCCTTCCCGCAATCCAACCGTACGTAGAGAATCCGAAACCAGAGTAGTGGTATTTCATCGTCGGGGCGCGAGCCCGCCCCTTCCCCCCACTTAATGCTACACCTCCCCAAGGTGACCTCTCCTTACCAATCCCAAACTAGAGTCCAAAGACCTCCAACAGGACAGGGGGTCCTTCCTTTCCCCGCCCCCGTTAAACTGGCAGGGGCCCTCCGTTTTCCCCCCTGCCTGTGGGTTCCGCTAGAATAAGTAGGGGTAGTGGACAAGTGGGGGAATTCTCCGGTTTAATCCCATTCATGGCTGGGCGTTCCACTAATTTAGAATACGAAGGCATTTTGGCCTACCCTTGTTTTAAGAAGAAGTCATAGTTTAACCTCCCCGGCGCCCGTTTTTACCCTGCCCCGGCTTGGTTTTGAATCTCCCCTTCCTTCTCCACTTTGGGACATTCCCAGAGCACTTGGGCAGAAATCAAACAATGCCGGTCCCCCAGCATCGATCACCTACCATCGGCATTGCCTTTTGTTTTTAATTAAACGTACCCGGATTCCCCTGGTCCCCACCCCGTGCACAGTTTTTTCCTGAGACGGCCCCGTCCCCCCTGTTTGCCCCAAGCCCGCGGCCGTGGGGAAACGGGAGGGAACCCCCGGCCCCTTTTGCCCCGAGAGGGCGCCTTTCCGACGGTTGGTGCCCCCGACCCCTGCGAACGGCCGGGGGCGCCTGTGTGATGCCCGGGCCGGGCGCCTCGGGCTTTTTGGCGGCCGGCCTTTCGGAAGCGAAGGGGAAAGGGCAAACCCCAGCCGGCCGGCGGAGCAAGCCGCAGGCACGGCCCAAAAAAGCCACCGCCCCCCCCTGCCCGGGGGTCCGGGTCCCGAGCCTCCCGGAGCCGACCCCTCCTGGGAAAAGGCCCGGCCCAACCCCCTTCTCCCCAGTCCTTCCTCCCCCTCTGTAAACAAAGCGGACCAAAAACGCCCGCGGCGCAGAAACCGACAAGGCAACCCTTTGGGCCCCCGCCCCTTCCTCGCCCTGTCCCCCCTGCCTCTCCGAGCCCGGCACCTGTGGCGGCCCCACGAACCCCCCGCCCAGGGGAACCGAGGGACCCCGCTTTATCCCGGCCTGTGGGCCCCCGGGCCAATGGGGCCTTTCCGACCCCTCAAGAGCCCAATCCCTTGTCCCCCCCCGAAGTTACGGGATCTTAAACGTTTGCCGACCCTTCCCTTACCTAACATTGGAAATCCCTATTCGAAACCCCCAGAGGCACTGAAACACCTTGGGGAGACCTGCCTGCGGGATAAGTGTTACGGACTTGCCCCACCCCCCACCGCAAACGTCGGGCGCGCTGGGTAGCCCATCTGTCAGAAAACTCACCGAGGGCCTAAGGCTGAAAGGAAGGGAAGAAAACCAGCACTGAACTCCTCGCTTTCCTTGGTCCCCTCCCTTTCCCTTCTTTTCCCCCCCCCGACCGGGGCGCCTCCAACTCTGTTTGTCCCCCCCTTTTGTACGCCCCCATACTGGCGGTTGCCCCCTAACCTTAATCAATGGCCTTTGTGCTAGTCCCCCCCCTTCCCGCCCGCCGCAGAACCTCGCTCTCGTTTTCCGCCGGCCCTGCGGCGTTTCGACGAAGGCCCCGGCCTGCACAGCAAGCCGCCGCCACCCCACCACCCCCCCTCCTCAATAAAACATGCCTCTGTCCGGTTTTTTTGGGTTTGGTTTGGTTTTTTTTTGGTTGTGGTTAAACCGGGGGGGTTTTGTTACCCTATCCACCCTTTTTTTTTCAAAGGGCCCCGGGCCCCCCGGTAAGCGCTAAACGGGTGAAAACACCAAGGCCGCTTTTTTTATTTTGCACGGTGGCTTCTAACGGCCGACAACCGGGTTGGCGATGGCAAAATCAAACAGCGGAGGAATTTGCTCCCCAAACAGAATCAACAATCTTCACGTATGGCCCTTTTTTGTTAGGGCCAAACCGAACCCCCACTCAAAGTTTTTTGGGGAACGAAACGGGGGGGCCCCTCCCAAGCAGCCTAAAAAGAAGACGAAAAGCCCTCTTTCCCCCGGGCCTCCCGCCCGGCGGTCCCCCCCCCCCCCCCGGGGCGAAAAACGAAGTTAAAACCGCCCCCCTGTTGCCAAGCACAACGCACTGGCCCCTCCCGGACCCACCGGCCACTGAAAACCAACCAAATTGGGGGGTTTGGGTTGGGCGCCCCAGGCGCTCGCTCCCTGCGCCCGGCAGCCCCGTAACACGTTCCCCCCTCCCCCGGCATTATAAGTAAAAAGGCGACTTTTTTACTCCCGTAGAGCGGGGGGGGGGAGGGAAGGGGATGTCCCCTGCACTGTCCCGCCAAGAAAGCCTACCTTGGTGGGTACCCCCCCCTTTCGAAAGCCCCTTTCTTCTTCTCCTCCCTCCCCTCCCTGCATGAAAAAAGGAGGAGGAGGAGGAGGAAGTAAAGTAGTCCCGGGCGAGGAACCCGGCGGGGGCTGGGTCCGAACCCGCAAATGCAGGAGTTTTTGTGTTCCGCACTCCTGAAGAAAAGCACCTCCCTCCCGAAGGGGAAATCGGGAGGCAAGGAATCGTCCCCCCGCCACACCCCCCCGTAACCGCGGGCGGGGGCGGCCGGGACGGCCGGCGGCCGGTGCCCCGTCGGTCGTTTGTTTCACGCCAACCAACCCAACCAAGAGTGGGGGAGAAGACTCCCGACCGGACGTGCGACGAACCCCGCCCCCCACCGCCCCGGCCCGGGCCCCACGCGTCGGCCCGGCCCCCGCACTCGTTAGACCCCGGGCCCAAACCCGGCACTCTAATTTTTTCCCACGCAAACGGGTCCCCTTTGGGGTCCCCCCTTCCCACGGGCAGGTCCCCCCCCCGACGGGATTTAAAAAACCGTATTCCCCCGTTAGCCCCGAAAATCTGACTGGACCGTTTTTCTTTGCATTTCCTCTTCCTTTCTTTCTTTTTTTTCCCACCTCCTTTGGGTCCGGGGGGGTTTTTTGGATTTCCGACCAAATTGCTGGAGGCGGGGGATTTGGCGGTGGCCGGCCCCACCCATGTCAAAAGGCGGAGGCAAGCGAAGCAAAAAACTTGGGCCCCGTGCCCAAAGACGCCCCGGCCCCGCCGAGACGGCCCTGAGACAGGTTGGTTTTTCCTCCAATTCAGAAAAAACCAAATCATCCATCATTCAGGGCCCCAACAGCCCGGTTGTTCGCAGCCGGCGGCCCGACAAGCCCCCGAGAGCCCGCCCACACCCGCCCCCCGGGTTTGGCCTGGCTTGCCCTGCTCGGTGCACACCCCCCCCCTCGTGTGCCGCCCTCCCGGAAAACCCCCTTTCCCAAAAACAGGGGAAGAATCCCAGAAAAGAGCCCTTTCCTCCCGACCTGGGTTTTGGTGGGCGTTTTTTTTTTTCCCCAGGGGGATCGGAGGGAAGCCTAATTCCCTCCGGGCTTAAGGGCCCGACCTTTTTATCCCCCACCCGACCCCAAGCGATTTTGGTTGGGCGGGTACAGAAACACCTCTCCCTCCGCTTCGGTCAAACGGAGGGTTTCGGCTTTTGCCTCGAGCATTTGCCCTACTACCGACCCACGATCCCGTACCCGTTGGGCCGTTGGGCTTCCCAGACCCCCGGCCTTCGCCCGCCCGTATCCTTCTAAGCCCCCCAAACCAACCACCGCGGCCCACTCCTACCGTCGCCCGGGGGCCCCATCCGAGAACCCTTCCCCTCGACGGCAAGCCCTATAGTGCCCGACCCCGGACGGGGGGGGTCCGAGTAAAAAAATCCGGAGGGATGCTTTGTGAGCGCCCATGCAATTTTCGGGGTTCTTCCCTTCGCCAGTTTTGAGTTGTGTTTTTTACACAACTTCCTAGCCGGGGATTTTTCCACTATCCAAATGGCCCACCCGTCCCCCCCTGGCTGTTCCCCCCCCCCCCCCTATAGGCAAAGGCAAACTACCCCTTCCATTGTGAAATTTCGGGAAATTTAGCATTCCAAAAATTTTAAGCCCCCTTAACTCGAACGTTTGTTTTGGTATCATCCCACCAAGCGCCCAGGTCTGCTTTTACCCAAAATTGGGGCCCCCCACCTAAAGGCACGAATCTACACCCTTGCCATCCGATTCCCCCTCCCCCCGTCCGGGGGCATTTTCAGCGAAAAAGCAAGCCACCCGGCCCCACCCCCGTACACCATTAAAGGTTTTTGGAGACGATGGGCCCATGGAAATGGACATTTTTTCGTCCCCCACCCCCACCCTCCCCCCCCAACCAAGACCCCTAGTCCCCTCCCCCATTCGCCTTTTTACCGGATGGAACTCGTTTCCGAAGCAGAGCGCCCAGCTTATCCGAGGGAAACTTCGGAAGGGGAAACCAGCTACTAGAAATAGTTTGTTCGCTTTTGGTTTACTTTCCCCCCTATACTCCCAGCTCTGGGCATCGATTTGACCACGTCGGAAAACGCCTTTCCGGACCCTCCCACCAGTTTTTCCCCCTGTCCCTTTTTTTCAATCCTGGCCAAGCCCCATGTGTTCACTATCGCATTTTTTCGGGTCCCAACATCCTAAGCTCTGGGGTACCCGCCCCCCCCGACCAAACATCCGGCCCCGCCCGAAGACCCCCCGCCGAGGCGGGGGTGGCGACCGGTTTTCGTCCCCCAATCGAGTTCCCGGACCCTGGCTGCGCCCCCCCCGCCCGCCCGGTTGGGGGGAGGGCCGGTGGGCCGGGGGCGGTGCCGGGGACAGCGGGAAAAAAGGGAGCCCGCCCGGGCCCCCGTCCCCCCCCGGGGGAGGAAAAGTCCAGTCCCCACACTGGTCCGTCCGGGGTTGCGCCGTGGCCCGGCCCGCCTCCGGCTTTGGCTCACGAGAGGGAAAAGCGGCCCCACGATAAAAATTTTCCAATTGCGGCCCGTGGGGTTTTAGCGGCGCCCCATTGACCTTCCGCAAATACATGTGTTTGTGGACTCCTTGGGTCCGGTGGGTTTTCAAGAACGGGGGTTCCGGAGGGAGTAAGCGAATACCTTTGCCCCGCACCAAAACGCCGCGGAAGGCCAAAACGCGGGAGAGGGAAGGGACAGCGGCTGTGAGCCCCAGCCGAATTTAGGTGCCTTCGACCGCGGCCCTCCGGGACACCAAGTCCCCCGCCCACCCAACCCACCTTTCCCGGCAGGGCCCCCCCGGAGGAGAGAAGACCCCCGCCCGAGGGGGGGGCCCCAAGAACGAGGGCCCCAACCGTGGGAATCCCCGGGAACGGGCCGGGCGGGCTTGGAAAAAAAAACGGCCACCCCCCCGCCCCCCCACGAGGCGCGGAGGACCGAACGCCCCCCACCCCGACCCGGTTCCTACCAGGACGCCCGGGGCCCCCCTCAGAAACGCCCCCCCCCCTTTGTGTACCCCCAAACGCGTTCCCCGCCCCGGGGCGAACCCTACTTGCGGTGTGGAAAAGATGTTCGCCCCCGCCCCGGCCCCCGGCCGGGGCAGGCGGGCCCGGGGGCCGCTTCCCCCTGCGTTGGCCCTTCCTTTTCGCCGAGGCCTCCGGAACGGGAAAGTCCTCCACGCCCCCCTCCCTTGCCCCGTCCCTCCCGGCGAAAGGCCGACCGAAACTGGATCCCCCCAGTTTCGATCTTATTCCGAATCTCCGACCCGTTTAGCCCCTCCTTACGGTTTTGTGTCCAACGTTCCCCTCTTGGAAACTCTTCCTCCTACAAAGGGTTTCCCTGTTTTTTTCAAACTTTCCCCTCCACGGGTACTTTTTTTGTTCGCTTTATCGGTCCTCCGTGGGGGTCCCATATTTTAGCCCTTAGATGGAGTTTCACCCTGCCCCTTGTTTTTAAGGTTTGCGGGTTTTTTTATCAGGCCAACCCGGACCTCTAAGGAAGAGGCCCGTGGTCCCACCCACCGCCACTCCCGGAAAAACCCCCCCTCCCCCCCGCGAAAAAAAAACGAGGGATGGAAGGAGTCCCCCCCTTTTCCCCCGCCCACCACGAGGGGCCCTGACACCCCTCCGTGGGTAGAGAGTGTCCCCATGTCCAATGAACAACTTAAAGCGGCTTCCGGGCAAGCCGCGTGGCAGGAAACCCCTCTACCCCCGAACGCACAAGCACCCCTCCCGAGCCCCCCCGCGGGAAAGGGGGCAACGCGGGCTTTTTGCCGCACCTGGCCGCGGTTCCCACCCCGTATTTCGGTCCCGACACTTACTCCAGGGAATCCCCCCTCGGGTTTGGGTTTTTTTCTTTTTTCCTCCGCCTTTGATTTAATATGGCTTAAATTAGGGGCGGGTCAAATCTTCCCTCCCCTCGAGGTCCCCCCCCGACCGTAACCGTAACAAAACAGAAAGCCGAGGGCAGGGGGGGAGCGAGCGAGCGAGCGAAGGCCGGGCGAACGAAAGTCCCGCCCCCGCCGCCCCGCCCGCCCGCCCCGTACCCGCCCGTCGTCCTTTTGCTGTTTTGTGCCTTTTTGGGGATCATTTTCCGCTCCCTCTTAGTCCCGTTTGATTACGCCTTTCCACACGCCCCCCCCTTGGGGGGCCTGCCCCCTAAACCTCCACGCCGGGGGGGTTTTTTTTTTTCCGTGGGTGGGGGCGCGGAAGAGGGCCCCCAAAATCTAACGGCGGGTGTCCCTACGCGGAATTCCTCAGGGGTGCCTGCGCCCCCTTGGCCCCCCCCCCCTCTCCAGGGCCAAACGGCCCCGGAAATGGCCCCCCCCGGCCCCCCGCTTCCCATCTCCTTTCGGGGTGGGGGGGGGGGGTGCAATCGGGAACGGCTGGCCCTTTTTCCCACGGCCCCTTTTTGGGAGAGAGCGCCCCTCTCCGGCTTCCTTTTCGGAACATTTCCCTTCCGGCCCCTTTTTTTCTGGGGCCCAGGTGGCAGGCAAGGTTCCCCGAACCCCCCAAACAAATCCGGACCGGTTTAGTTTCGGCCCCCGGAACGAGGAAGGAGAAGTGAAGGAACGAAGGTTACGTCCCGGGTCCCCGTTTTCCCCGCCCCCCCGTCCCCCGTTCCCCGAGCCCCGAACGGCCGGACGGGAAAAAGAAAGCGGGAGCCCTCCCAAGCCGTCTTTTAAAGGGAAACGTCCCACACCCCGGACCCGGGAAGCGAAGTTGTCCTCCAACGAAACCCGCCCCCCTCTCCCCCGGCCGGCCGGAAACTCCCCCCCAGGGGGCGGAAAATGGTCCGTGGGCGAAGGCGAGCGAGCGAGCCGGAGCCCCAGGTCGGTCGCGGCCGACGCCCGCCCCGGCAACCTCCGGCCCACACGGGTTTTGAGTGGAAGCCGGCCAGGCCTTGGGAGTGAGAAAAGGCCCGCCCCCCGGACCCCAAAACAACCCCCCGTTTGTGCATTTTGCGGGAAGTCCCCGCCGCCGGAGCTCCCCCCCTGCGTCCCTTCTCCCATTGCCCCCTTCAGATGAGGGGGGGGGGGGGAAGAGATAAGAGAGAGAAGCCCGCCCGCCCCACGCCGTGAAAAAAGGGGGCCCACCTACGACGGCGGGCTTGGTTTCTCACGCCCTCACCTTCTACAAGGAAAATTTTCCTCGTAGCGCGCTTTTCCCGGAAGAACCGGGCGGGGAAAAGGGGGCAAGGAGGAAAAAACCCGGAGGCCCCTCCACCCGCCCCGCCGCAGTCCGCAAGCCCGTTTCCCCCGTACTGGGTTCTTCCCAAAAAATGAAGGGAACAAACCGTCCACGACCACTCGAGGGAAGGGTTTGTCAGCCCGTCCCCTTCCGAAGAAGAGGCCACAGGGCCCCGCCACCCCCCAATGGGGTTGCCGTTTTTTTCGAGGACACGTTTCCCTGAGACATGAGAATCACGGTAAAAGCAATTGTCGATAGCCACCCTTGAAAAAACATCGCTGTTTTCCTTGCCGCCGGTTCCCTTCCCTCGAACCCACGAGCCAAGTGAAAATCCCCCGTTTAAGCAGTTCTTTGCATGGTGTTTTTTTTTTCCCTCCTTTCCTCGAAGTTTCACACCAACAACACCTACTTATCCCGATAGCCTCCCACCTCAAAAAGGGCCTTCGGAGGGGAGGTAAAACCCTGGGCCCGGCCTCCCCTTGAGAAAAAACCGCGTAGCCCAACGGCCCGGCCCGAGCGACGGGCTTCGGCCGCCCCGGCGGCCCGTCACCCCCCCCGCCCACCGGACCCATACTGTAGGCCCCTGTGTATTTGGAACACCCTGCGGTGGCCTGACAAACAGACTTTTTTTTGGGGGTTCGGCCCCCCCCCCTCCTACCTTCCCCTCCCCCCCCGCCCTCCCCCCCTTCCCCCCCCGGCCCGGGCCCAGCCCCCCCAGAGGGAGGAGGGATGGGTTGTGGGAGAGAAAAAAAGGGGCCCGGGGGGGGGGGAGCCCCGTGGCGAAGAGCCCCCCCGCGGGAGGATGAAGGAAGGAAGGAGGAGGTCGGAAAAAATGGAGGAACAAACGAGGAAAGCTCTGGAGGGTTTGGACCCGGCAGGAAGACAAGGAAACCGTCCCCCCCCCCACCCTCCACACCCTTGGTCACCCCCCCCACTTGGGCCACCTCGCCCCCGTCCCGTCCCCCCGTCCGTTCCACCGTTTTCCCCGTCCCCCGTTTCCCCGGGTCCGTCCCCATCGTTTCGGGGTTTTTTTTGGGCAAACGCGGGATGGTTTTTTTGCCTCACTTTCCGGCCGGCACCACTACTCTGGTAGGGTGGTGCTGCTGCTGCTGCTGGCCTTGCTTAGCCCTCGTTTTATGAATTCCCCACTTTCCCCGCATGTTTTCAACCTAACGAAACCTTGTTTAGCGTACGTTTACCGGACCTTTTTAACTTCCCCCTCTAAATGACCCCAGCTTGGACACCTTTTCCGTCCGACCCCCGAGGGGCGGCCTTTGGCCCCGCCAGCCCCGAGGCGGCGGGTTAGCCCAGGCTTCCAAGGGCGCCAGTACCCCGGGTTTGCCCTCACTGACCCATATCAAGGGTATTCGGGTATTAGCACGGTGCCGGTTGTGTAGGTTTAAACACAAGGGGGCAGGGACCTAAAATCCGGGGCGGCAATCGGTGAATTTGCGGCCTAACTGGGGGGGGGGGAAAAAATTCCCTCGGTTCATGGGGAACAATTTTGTTGCAAGCCCCCCATCCCCCCTTTTAAAGGACCAGCCGTTTTCACGCGGTTTACCCGCTCTACTCGGAGCAGGGACACGCTTCCCGCTTGAAAACTTCCCCTCCCAATTGGGTAGCCGCCCTGCGTTGCCCGGCCCCAAGAAAAAACCCATCTAAAGGGCCTCACAGAACCCCTGTTAATTGGCTCCCCCAACCTCCTCCGTGGGGGCGGGCCTAAGGTAACAAATATTTTTTTGCTGCCGGCTTTATCCCTCTCCTAATAAGAAGACTGCTGAAGCCGGAACGCCAGGTTTTTGACACACAAGGGGGGGGGGGGGGGGGCGCCGCAGGGCGCGCCGAAGGGGGACGTCGCCCTAACCACCGAACCCCTGGCGGCAAAGGCCCCCGCGCCCGGAACGGCCCCTGGTGGGTTTTAAGGGGAACCCCGAAAGCCCACGCCCCCGAGGGGCGAAAGGGTCTGGGCCGAGAGACCACCCCGTCCGACTATATTAGCAGGCTAGAAGTCTCGTTTTTCGTTTATCGGAATTAACCCCCCCCAGACCCCAGATCACTTCCCACCCAACCTTAAGAACGCGGGCCCATGCAACACACCCAACCCAACCGAATCGAGAAAAAGAGCCCTTCATTCTTTCAAATCCTCCCTTTCCGTGGGTCCCCCCCCCCCCCCCCCCCAACCCTGGCCTGGGTGAGTTTTGTTTTTCCCCCCGTGTTTTTTGAAGTCCAAAATTGAAGCCGCAGGGCTCCACCTTCCTGGGGTGGGGGGGTGGGTTGGCCCTTCCGTCCCAATGTCCCTTTTAAAGTTTTCAGCTTTTGGCACCCCATACTGCCCCCCGGAAACCTTCAAAGACCTTTGGTTTTCCACCGGAGCTAACCACCGCCCGGTTTCCCCCCCCCCCCATGGGGAAATGACCTTGCGGGCGATCGCTAGTCCAGCCACCGGTTTTAAGGTTAGAACCTAGGGCCCCGGGTTATCTGATCGCCCCTTTCGAACCCTACTAACCTTTTCGTGTTTCCTTTGAAAATCAATGAAACATCCTGGGGCCAGAATGGCCTTTCGCAGTAGGGGTTCGTCCCCCCCCCCGTCCCCCCCACATGCGAACGGTCCACCCCTAAAGAACATTTTTTTCCACCCTCTAAGCGACGTCACGCAGTCCGGAATGCCCCCCGGTTCCCCCCATGCTTCTATTTAATCCATTACCTCGGGTTTTCCCGAAAAAAAACCCGACAAAATGAAAACCGCATGTGTCCCCTTTGGGGTTCCTCATTCCAATTGCACGAACCACCCATTCGGGCCCCCTGTGTAAGCAAAAGAACCACCCCTGCCCGTCCTGAGCAAACTCCTAATTTTTTTTTTTCCAAAGTGAACGTGGCCGGGCAACCAAACAGGGTACAACCCGGTTAAGGGGCAATAAAAAACCCCCGGTGCCGCGACAGCTGGGGACCAAGGGCCCTCCGGAAACCCGGCCGAGTAGCCCGCCGACTAAGGCGGGAGAAACAACCGCCCCCGTCGGAAGCCTCTAAAGTCCCCCAACTTAACGAGCGTTTGTCCAACGAACAAACTTTTTAATTTCCGCTAGTGGAGCTTGGAATTAACCGGGCGGCGGCTGGCAACCGAGAAAACTTGGGCCCCCCTCCCACTCGATCCTCGTAACAAGGATTTTTTAAACTCTTGGGGGTAAACTTCCCCCATTTCCCAATTTTGCGAGGCCCCGTTTCGGGGGCCGCAACGTAATTTTTCGTCACTTAAACCTCCCCTTGGCCCCGGGAGTGGGGTAATTTTTTGGGGCGCGGCCTGCCCTGCCTTCCCTTCAGATTGTGGTAAGCCCTTTTTCTCAGGCCTACCCCTCCTCCCGAATCGAAAACCCCTGATTTCCCCCCCCCCCCCGTTACCCGTTGGATTAGCCCCCCATTGTAGCGGTTTTTAACCCTACAATTCGAGAGGCTGGGATAAGCCCCCAGGACGCCTTGCCCAAGGACGCCGGGCGGGCCACGAACCCCCCAACCCCCGGGGTTTTTGCGGGAGGGGTTTTCGTTGGCCGCTTCGGCCAAAGTGTATTCTGATTTCACCAAGGAGCATCTGCGGGCCCCCGGCCCCGTGTGAAGGGCCCGGCCCCGCCACGAGGGTTTTTGGTGCCCTAATAAAAAGCGCCTCGCTCCCTCGACCCCGTCGGGAAAAAGACCTACAAAGGCATGGTATTAGCCCTTTCTTTAGAATTACCCAAGTGTTCCAAAGGAAGTGGCCGGTTTCGGGCCACAGAGAAATTCCAATTGATTTAATAAAAATCTGATTTAAATTTAGGCACTCCGCGTGGTTTTTTCGGGGCCTTAAGTCGCCTTGTACTTACCACATGCATGGGGCTTTATCTTTTGAGAACAAAGCATATGAAAACTATGGCGAGGATTTCCAACCTGGGTAACAAAAATTGACAAAAACAACAAAACGACCCCCCGTCCCCCCGGGGTTCCGCCCATCGTTCCCGTGGGTGGGGGGTGGGGTGTGTGCCCGCAGTAGGAAAGAAGGAGGAGCGCCGGCCCCAACGCCAGCACGCAGCGCTGCGGCGCGGGCCCACGCGCCCGGCCTCGGCCTCGCCTCCCACTTCTAAAAGTTTCCCTCCGACACTTTGCCACTTTCCTTCGGCGTTTTCCCGGAAGGCAATCCGGGTCCCCCGCCGCAAACTTACCTCGCCGGGATCGGGAAAGAGGGCCGGAACCGATGCTTGGATTGGCCTTTTTCCTTTTTCCCTTTCCCCATCATCGGCTCCTTTTTCTCTCTTAAGGGTGCCGGCCCGGCACGCCAGGGGTTTTGGGAGAGTAACAAGCGTCCCCCCCGCCGGGCCCAGAACAACGGCCGCGCCAAGGTCCTTCCCACCCGGGCCGGCGAGCCCTTTTCCATCGTACCCCCCCACCCTCTCTACCTTCTCCCTTTTTCGCCATCGTCCCCCCACCCTTTCGGTCCCGCATCTGAGGGGACAGGGAGCGCGAAGGGAGCAGGTGGGGACGAGGGGTAAGGCGGGGGGCAAGGGCGCCAACACGGAAAACGGCAGGCCCCCAACCCGCCACCAAGGGGTTGGCCCCGGCCGGATACCGGCCCCCCCGGCCCGCGGGCCAGCTGCCCCGGCCCCCCGCTCCCTCCTCTGTCCCCTTCCTCACCCTCCCCATCGCAGAAATGCCCCTGGAAAAAGGCCCGGCCCCACCCCTTTCCAACCAGGGGAACTCCCGGCGCGCCGCCTGGGGCACCGCAAGGGGGCCGGCCGGCCCTTGGCCTTCCCTGTCCTCTCCCTTCCCCCGACCCCTTTTCCCGGGAACTCGGAAGCCCGGGGCCCGGTCAGCCCCCCGCCCGCCCGCCCGGCCCCCCCCCCCCCCTCGCCCCCCCGCCCGGCGGCGCGCGCGCCGCCCGCGCACGCCGCCCCGAAAAAGGGGCCCAAGGCAAATGGGGAAATGGGGGATTTGGCCGGGCTAAACCCCCAACCCGCCGCCCCGGTGGGTATTCCGGATGGAAAAACGGAAAACACAACAACGCCGCCAGCAAGCGAGAACCCCAAGGGGGGGGGTGGGGGGCCCTCCGCCCCAGGCCCCCTTTTTAACTCTACTCCGCCGCAAAATGGAGCGGGCAAGGGGTGGTTTGGGGTGTTTGCCCGGGGTTTTTTCCTTCCTTTTCCACCCTCCGCCAGCAAGGGTGGTCCCCCACAACCCGGGAATCTAAAGCTTGTTGTCCGCGCCCTTTTTTTATCGGCACCCCACGTGGGCCCGAGGGGGAAAGGAAGAAACCCGCGGGAGCCTCTTAACCGTCCCCGCCGAGGGGGAATGCCCCCGCCTGCCGGGGGGCTGTCCCACTCGGAAAACCATTCCCGAAAAAGTCCCACCACCCTAGAATGGAAAAGCGGGTCCCCCGCCCTTCTTAAGAATGGCAACCGGGGCCCCACAAGACCGCACCTCCAACGGGAGCGGGCCCCCAACGGGGGAATGGGATACCCCGGCGGGGCCACCCGGCCCGCAAAAACGTGGCGAGGAGCCCCCCCGCCTGAACCCCCTTTTTGCTGTGCGCTTTGCGGGAAGCAAGGCGAGGCGTAAGGCGAGGGCGAACGGGTCGCCCCGCATCACGCCTCCCCATGACCCCAGCCCGACCCACAAAACGGCCGAAACCGGGGAAAAGCGGGGAGGGGGGGAAAGCAAGTGAGAGGGGAAGGGGTGGGTGGGATGGTGCCGGAGGGACCGCCAGCCCCACGGACGTCACTACCTTATCACCCGACCCCACACGGCCCCCGGTTCACCAACACCACCGCACAACAGGGCCCCCGACTCCTGGCCCCTTGGCCCCGCCCCCCCCTCCAGGGAACAACACGGACCCCCCCCCTCGCGGCCCCCCCCGAACGCCCCACGGGGGGCCCCGCAACACCTACCCCCTCAAGCTTTTTGCTCCGAGGGGGGACTTTTGGGTTTCCGGCCTCCGGATGATAACCGGCCCCGGCGGTTGCCTGCCGCAGCCTGCCCCCTTTTCCCCCCCGGAAGGGAAAACCCCCCCCGACCCACCGGCCCTCCCCCCGGAACCACACACACAACAAGGCCCCTGTCCCCCGGCACCACCGGGGCAAGGGGGCCCCCAGGCGGACCCCACACCCGGGATCCCCCGGTCCCGACCGCAACAGGCCCCCGTCTTTCCTGCCCCCCCCTGGGGCCCGGGCCTCGCCCCCCGTACCCCCCGCCCCCGTCCGTTCCCGCCCACCCGCCCGACCCGCGGAAACCGGGCACCCCCCTCCGTTTTTTGGCCCCCCTTATAGTTTGTTTTTTGTTCGCCCGAGGCCGGGTTTCCCGCCCCCACGAACCGCAAACAGGCCCCGCCCCCTTCTACCGCCCCCCGCCCCGCCCCAAGGCGGCACGACCCGGTTTTGTTTCGGGGGGAAACCGAGAACCAAGAAACCCAGCCCGGCGGGGGACGAGGCCCAGGGGGGCCCGGCAATTTGTCCGGGAAACCCCCCACCTCGCTCGGGGCGGGGACGCCCCCCCCTCGCTTCCGCCACGGCCCCCCGGTCCCTAGGGAAGATCCGAAGCTGGGGCCCCCCCCCTGGCCTTGGCTGGCTGTTGGCCCACTTGGCCTTGCTGGGCCTGGGCCCCCTGGGGCCCTGGCCCCTGAGGCCTTGGCTGGCCTTGCTTTGGCTTGGCTGGGGCCTGGGGCTTGGCTTGGCCCTGGCCTGTGGCTGGCTTGGGCCCCTTTTGTTTTTGGCCTGGCTGGCTGCTGGGCTGGCTGGCTTTTGGGGCTTGTGGCCTTGGCTGGGCCCTGGCTCGCACACCCGCGAAACCCCATACTTCCCTTACCCCAGTTTTTTTGTCGCCACCCGGGCCCCCGTTTACCCGGGGCCCACCCACAACGCCGGGGTCGCCCGGCCTTTCCGTTTTATTCCCCCCCCGCACCCACCGCGAACCTTCCCTCCCCGTCCCCGCCCACAGCAAGGGTAAAAACCCGCGGCCCGCCCCCCCGCCGCCCCCCGCCGCCGCCGCCGCCCCCGCCGGGGCCCCCCCGGCCGTTTCCCGTTCCCCCCCCCGCACCCCCAAACCTCCGTCGAACGCGCCTTTCCCTCGTCCCCCGCCAAAAAACGCACGGGTAAAACCCCGCCGGCCCCTCCCGGCCCCCGGCCCGCGGACGCCCGCCGCCCGGGGCCGCCCGGCCCCCTCCGTTTTTCCCCCGGCACCCACGCGCCCTCCCCTCGTTCCCCGCCACGCAAAACGGGGTGGGAACCCCGCGGCCCGCCCACACGCCAACGCAACGCCCAAGAAAGCAAGCCCCGCGGCCCGGGGGCCCCGCCCCGGGCTACCCCGTTCCACACGCACACCCCACCGCGAACCCTCTACCCCCTTCGGGTTCCGCAACAGGGTGGCAAACGGGGAAAACCCGCGGCCCCCCACCCCGCCCCCCCCGCCCGGCCCGAACCCGAACGACCCCCCCCCGCCCGCCGGGGCCCAGCCCGGCCTTTCCGTTCCTTTCCGCCGCCCGCCCACCGCCGACCTCCTCGTCCCCGCCAGCACGGGGGAAAAAAACCCTCGGCCCGCCCCCCGCCCCGCCCCCGCGACCGGACCCCCGCGGCCGGGGCCCGCCCCCGCCTCCCCCGTTTTTGTTTTGTTCCCCCCCCGTGGGGGGGGGGCCCCAAACCCGCGGACCTCCCCTCCCGGCCCACGCACGGGGGAAAACCCGCGGGGGCCCGCGGCACCTGCCCGCCGACGACGCCCCCGAGAGGGGGGGGCGCCCCCCCGGGGCCCGCCCCGGGGATCCGTTTTTCCCCCCCGCCCCACACCCGCGGAACCTCACCCTCGTCCCCCCCCGCACGCCAACGGGGGAAACCCGCCCCCCCCCCCCCCCCGGCCCGCCCGCCCCCGCCCCACGCCGACGAACGTACCCCCGCCCCCACCGCGGCCCCGGGTGCCGCACCCTGGCCCTTTTTCCGTTCCCCGACCCCATCGGCGACTACCTCGTCCCGCCCCACGCACGGGGAAACCCCGCCCCGGGCCCCGGCCCGCCCGACCGACCCGAAACCCCGCCCTCCGAACCACGCCGGGGGCAACGCCGCCGGCCTCGTGTCCCCCCGGCCCCACCGGCCGACAGCCCCCAAATGGTGGTGGAGGGGTTGGTTTGGTGGTGGGGCCGCCGCCTCGTCGCCCCCCGCGGACTTCCTCCGCTTCGCTCCGCCGCCTCGCCCGCCCCCGGCCAAGCCCCGGGGCCCGGCCCGCCCCAGGCAAGCCAGACGGAGGGCCAGGGTAGCACCCCAGCCTTTGCCCCCATAATGTTGTTGGGCGGCCGGCCCCGTTCAGGCAGCCGACCCCGCCCACACAGGTTTTCCCCCCCTCCCGCTCCTCCTGTCCCAACCGGGGGAGGACGGTTTTGCCGGGGAACGATTTGGATCCGCCCCCCCCCCCCCCCCCCCCCCCCTCCACCCCACCTCTCCCCCCCCCCGACCCACCCCTCCCCCCCCCTCCGCCCCCCCACCCTAACCCCCCCACCCCCCAATGTTCCTCCCCTCTCCCCCCCGCCCTTCCCCCCCACCCCCCCCCCCCACACCCACCCCCCACCCCCCGAACACCGATCCCCGCCTTTCCCCCCTCCGACCCCGGCCCCGCCGGCCGGAGCCCGAAAGTGCCCGGCCTTTTTCCCGCGAAGGCAACCCAGTGGCGGCGGGCCCCCCCTTTTTCCCCCGTTACCGCTTTTTCTTTGGCTTTCCTTGGGGGCCCTTGGCCCCTTGCCGACGGCGGGGGCAGCCGGTGTGTGCCGGCCCCCCTACCCCTTTTTGTCCCTTGGGGAAAGGCGCCCGGTACGCCGGGGGGGTCCCCCATTTTTTCCCCCCCCCCCGCCCCGCCGCCCCCTTTCCCGCAAGTAAAAAAATAAGCCCCACCCCCCCACTGGCCCCCCTTCCCGCCTCGTCGTTACGTCGTCGTCCGTCGGTCGTCGTCCGTCGTCCCGTCCCCGTCCCCGTCCGTCCGTTCCCCCCATGGGGGGTAACCCCCCCCCCAGTAACCCCGTCCGAGGGGGGGTCCCCCCCGGTCCCGTCCCCGTCGTCCACCGTCCCCGTCCCGCCTCTCCCGTCCCCCCCCCGGTCCCCCCGTCGTGCCCCCCCCCCCACCCCCAACAAAAATGGGGGCCCCCTTGAAACCCAGACGTTGCTTTCCATGGGACAGGAAGCGGGGCCCCCCGAACCGGCCCCCGATGGCGGTGGGGGGTGTGCGGCTAATTTCGACGCATTTTTTACACATTCTATACCCTTGCCTGCCCCCCTGCACTTGCCTGCCCCTTCTTTCTTTATCATCAATCATCATTCAATCCATCATCCATCCATCAATTCCATCAAAATCAAATCTCAATCATCATAATCATACCAATCCATCAATCATCATCATCATCCATCTTATTTAATGTTTATTATTTATTAATTATTATTTCGATTATTGTAATTTTAATTTTATTATTAAAATTTTTATTATTTATTTATTAATTTATTTATTATTATTATTATTAAATTATGTTTTAATTTATTTTTATTAATAATTATTAATTATTAATTTATTATTCATTATTATTATATTATTATTTTATATTGGTTTGTTTGTTTTTTGTGTGTGTGTTTGTTGTTTTGTTTTTGGTTGTTTGTTTTGTTTTTTGTTGTTTGGTTTTTGTTGTTTCCACTTTCCTTTTCTTCTTTCTCTGCAAGCCCTGGGAAAACACCAAAGAAACAGAAGAGAAGAAAAGGAAAGGAAAAACAAACAAGAAAGAAGAAAAGAAAAGAAAAGGATAAGGAAGAAAGATCAACCCGAATGAATGACGGGGGCCGGACCCAAAAGGTAAAAAATAAAAAAAAATAAAAAAAATTATTTAGAAAAGAACTTTTCTGCTCCCGCCCCAACCGCGAAGCGCCCGGGTAAGAAGGGGGGGGGGGGGGGGTGGGGGGGGGAACCTGGGGTAAAAGAAAAGACCTCTCCTTTTCGGTAAAGGGCTCAAACAAATTGCCGACCCGGCGAGTCCCCCCCCCCACTCTTCCGGGTTTCTGCTCACGACCAGACGGGAAGAGGACGCCAAAGAGGAGGCAAAGGGGGCCAACAATCCGGCCCCCGCCCACCCCTGGGGGCAACGTTTGCAAAGGGGTGATTCCTTCTTGGTAAAAAAAAGGGGCCCCCCCTAAACACCACATCACACAACACACAACAAACGCCACGGTTTGTTTAGAAGAAAAAAAAAAAAGGAAAGGGAAGCTTTGCTGTCTGCTCCTCTCCTCCTTCCCCCCCCCTCGATCCTGCCGGGGGGGGGGGGGGGGGGGGGGGGGGGGGGGGGGGGGGGGGGGGGGGGGGGGGCCCCGCGGCTTTGCCCTGCTGCCGCCTGGCTTGCTGGCGTCCCCGCCCCCCTGCTTTGCCCTGCCCTTTGCTCCTGCCTCGGTGTGAAAATTTTTTCCCCTCGCAAAGGGAAGCAATGCCCAAGCTGTGCCCATTGCCATGCCAAGCCGACGACCGGGCCCCCCGACCCCAGCCCCCCCCAACCAAGGAACCTCCCTCCGGGTTATGAGGAAGTTGTTGGAAAGAGGGGGCCAACCAAAACCCATCCCGACCCTAGGGGGGGAGAGTTCCCCCCCCCCCCCCCACCCACTCCAACTTATTAATCGCAGGAAAAGAGGAGCCTGCCTTTCCCTAAAAACCGGTAACAACACCCCAGCCGGATAATGTTCAGTGGCGTAAAATGCCAGACGGGTTCGGTCACGGCAACACGGAAACCGTGGTTTGCTCTGTAATCGAAAGGGAAAGACTGGTTTTGTGTCCCCAAATGGAGGGCCCACCCCCTTCAAAGCTTCCCCGGGGCGGCGGCCCCCACCGCCCCCCCCCGGGGAAAAAGGGAGGCGTGTTTTTGGGCGGGGCCGTTCCCGACGGGGGGGGGGGACCCTCCCCCCCTATTCGAACAACCCGTCCCCAGAAACAGCCGCTGTGACACTTTTCCCCCCTTGGCATGGGCACAGTTCCCCCGGCTCCCCCTTGGGCTCCTCCCCGCCGGGCTCGCGTCCCTAAAACTCAAGTTGTTTTAAGTTAAAAACTACCTCGCCCGATCCCCGTTTTTTGGCCGCCGCACGCGATCACCAACGTACAGCTTTTAAACGCTTGTTCAGCCGCGGTTTCCCCCCCTTTAAAAGAAAGAGGCCCCCTTTTTTCACAGGGGTAAAAACACCTGCCGGACCGTGCCTGCCCCCTCCCCTGGTGGCCCACCCTGGTCGGGCAGGAGGTTTGCGACCATTGGTCCCCGGAACCCACCGGGGGGTTTTTTCCTCTCCGTAAACGTGGGGCCGGGGGGCCTCCCGCTGTCCCTCGACCGTGGTTTGTGGACGACGTTTTTTTGTTGTAACGGGTAGGGGGTAAAAACTCACCTTTTTCCCCCACCCCCTCGCGACGGTTTTCACCCTAAACCCTGCTTCCACACGTTTCCCTAATTAGAGGGGTTTGAACAATCCGATAACCGCCTTTTTTTGGGTGAAAACTTGCTTTTTTTTCACAATGATAAGGAAAGCCGAACCATCGAAGGATTCAAAAAAGCGGACCACGTCCCCGCTATGAAACGCTTGGGGCCCGTGCCACAAGACCAGTTATCCCCGGTGGGTAACTTTTTCCTGACACCTCTCCCGCGCTTAAAAAACCTCCGTTAAAAAAGTCCCAAAAGTTGCTCGCCAAAGGCCCCCCCTTTGCCTTTTTTCCCGCAGTTCACCCGGTGCTCCGTGAACTGAGAGTCCCGGAATCAATCCATGCAAATTTTGGCCCCCCTTGGGCTCTACAACGTTGGGTTTTTCTGTTCCCCCCCCACGCCTGGAAAAGCTGAACCCTTAGGGAACGATACTGCGTTTTGTTAATCGTTTTTGGACAAGATTTGTACCGGGCCCCAATCCAAACACTCCCCATCTGGGGCCTCTGGTCCCCCCTCGGAAACGGGCACCGCGACCCGCGGCGGGGGGGGGCCCGCCGAGCGGCGGCCGACGACCTGTGTGCCCGCCCGTGTGCCCCCGGCGGCAGTAAAGCCCCCCGTTTTCGCCCCCCCGGGGGAAGGCGGGGCCGCCTCTTGTTCATGGGTCACTTGCAGTCTAAAATTCAGGGGGGGGGGTAGAGGCTAAGGGAAAGACGGGGGCAGGAATGGGAGGGCCGCGGCCCTGAAGCCCCGGGGGGGCCACCGCCCCGTCCCCCCCACCTAGCAATGCCCCGAACCCCGTCCAAGCCCCCCCCCTCCCCCGCCCTCCCGCATCAAAACCGAGTAAGTAGAGGACCGACCAGAGGTAGTGGGTATTTCCCCCCCTCGGTCCCCCGGGCGCGGAGCCGCCCCCTCCCCACTTTATGCCCCTAACACCTCAAGGTGGGGGCCTCCTACAAAAGCCCAAACTAAGAAGTTCCCAAGCTTTTCAACCAGGGTCTTTCTTTCCCCCGCCGTTTAAACTGCAAGGCCGTGTTTCCCCCCTGCCCTGTGGGGTTTCGCTTAGATATTAGGTTAGGGGGGACCGTTGGGGGGGAAAATCTCGTTAATCCATTCCCAATGCGCGTCACTACTTAAAAGAATGGACGAGGCCATTTTTTGGGGCCTTACCTTTAAGAAGAGTCCCCATAGTTTACTCACCTCCGCCGTTTTACCCGCCGCTTGGTTTTTTTTTTTTTTTGAATCCCTCCTTTTTTCACCTTTTGACATTCAGAGCACTGGGCAGAAATCAACAATGGCCGTCAGCAATCCGATCACCGACCCACTCATTGCTTTTTGTTTTAATTTAAACAGTCCGGGATTTCCCCTGGTCCCGTGGGCCAGTGTTTTTCTGAGACCGGCCCGTCTGATTTTTTTGGCCCCGCCGCGGCCGGGGGAAACCGGGAGGGGAACCCCCGGCACCCACTTTGGCCCCGAGAAGGCGCCGTTTTCCGCCGTTTTTGGTCCCCCCCCCCCCCGAACCCCCCCGCCCGGGGACGGGCCCCCTGGGGGGCGCTGTTGAATGGCCGGGCGGGGGCGCTTCGGGGGATGCCGGGGGCGGGCCTTCGAGCGGGAAGGGGGGGGCAACCAGCGGGCAAAGGCCGAGCAGACCGCAGGCACGAGCCCAAAACAAGCCCGCCCCCCTGCCCGGGTCGGGTCCCGATCCCTCGGAAGCGACCTCGTGAAAGGCCGGGCCCCCTCCCGCCCCAAGTCCTTTCTCCCCTCCGGAGCGGAACAGAAAAAACGCCCGCCCGGCGCGGGGCGCCCCGAAACCGCCAAGGGCACCCCTTTGGCGCCCCCCCTCCCCTCGCCCCTGGCACCGCCCCTCCCCACCCCGCGCCCGCACCGGCGGCCGAACCCCACCGCCAGGGGAAACCGAGGGACCCGCCCTTTTTCCCGGCTGTGGTGCCCCCCCCGGCATGGCTTCGGACCCCCTCAGCAGCCCAATCCCTTGTTCCCCCGCCGAAGTTTTTTTTTTTACGGGGAATCTAACTTGCCCGCTTACCCTTTACCTACAAATTGATCTAATCGACAGAAGGCACTGAAACACCCCTTTGGGAACCTGCTGCGGAAGTAAGGTTACGGAAAACTGGGCCCCCCCCCCGAAAAGCGCGGGCCGGGGCCCGCCTGGGGTAGGCATCTCGACCCTTCCCCCCGGGAGGGCTAAGGCTGGGGTAAAGGAAAAGGAAGGAACAGCACTCACTCTCCTCCCTTTCACTCTTCTTCTTTCCCCCGAACCGGGGCCGCCCTCCAACTCCTGTTGTACCCCCTTGTAACCGGCCCCACTGGGCGGGGTTGCCCACATAAATCAATGGCTGGTGCCTTAGTCCACTCCGCCCCCCGCCAGAAACTCCGCCACCTTCCCCTCCGTTTCGGCCCTGCCGGGCCCGTTACGACGAGCGGCCGCCGCGCCAAGGCCGCCGCACCCCAACCCCCCCTACGTCCAAATAAAAACCAATTCTCCTGGTCCGGTTTTTGGTTTGGTTTTGGTTTGGGTAACCGGAGGGGGTTTTACCCACTAATTCCACCCCTTTTTCCAAGGGCACCCCGTGGCGGTGTAGCGCACCGGAAAACAACCCAAGCGCGCCCTTATTTGCCGCCGGTGGCCCCCTTCTACGACGGCGAACCCGGGAGGGGGGAAGAGGTGGGGGCGGAAATTTCGCAACAGCGAGGGAAATTGCTCCCAACAGAATTTCCACATATACTACACGTATGGCTGGTTACGGCCCCAACGACCCCCACTGTCAAATGAACGAACTTGGGTGCCTACCAATCCCAGCCTAAAAAAAGAGAAAGAAAGCTCTTCCCCGGGCCTAAAACCGGCCGGCAGTACCCCGGCCGGTGAACGAGTGAACGGCCTGGTGTGCCCAAGCCAACGACGCACTGGCCCCCTTCCCGGAACCCAACCGGCAACTGGGGAAAAACACACCATTGGGGGGGGTTGGGGTTTGGGCGCCGAAGCGCTTCCCCCCGCCCTCCCCCCTGCTTGCACGGAAGCCCGTAACCCCGTACCTCCCGGCCATTAATAAATAAAAGGCGCTTTGACTCCCCCGTGAGCGAAGGGGAGGTCTGGCCACTGCCCCCGCCCCAGACCCCTACCTTGTTTTGGGGGGTCTCCGAAGCCCTTCTTTACTTTTCCTCCCTTCCTCCCTCCCTGCCCCTGAGGATGGAAGGAGGATGAAAGGAGTAGTAAGCGGGCGAGTGACCGGCCGCTGGTCGACGGAATGCGGAGTTTCCGCACTCCTGAGAAAGCCCTCTCACAGAAGGATCGGGAGGAGGATCGTCGTAACCGCGGCGGCGCCGCGCCGGCGGCGGTGCCGTCGTCGTTCGCCAAACCCCCACCCAAGAGGGGGGAGAGACTCCCGACGACGACGACGACGCCGCGCGGGCCCCGCGCGCCGCCGCACTCGTTAGACGGCCACCCGAAACTCTAATATTTTCCCACGCACGGGTCTGTCTTCCCACGGGGCAGGTCACGGGATTTTAACCGTATTCCCTTTAGCCCGAAATCTGACGGGACCGTTTTCCTTTGCATTTTCCTCTTTTTTCTTTTTCTCCTTTGTCGTTTTGGGATCCAGACAAATTGCTGAGGCGGGGGGATTGGCGTGGCGGCCAGCGCAAGCGGAAAGCGAGCAAGCGAGCAAGCGAGCCAAAAAAGGCCGTGGCCCAAGACGCCGGCCGCGAGAGGCCCTGAGAGTGGGTTTCTCATAAAAAAAAACCATCATCATCAGGGCCCCACAACCGTTCGCAGGCCGGCGCCGACAGCCCCGAGAGCCCGCCCGCCCGGGGGGGGCTGGCTGCTGCTGCTCGGGCCTCGTGCCGCCTCGACCCCTTTCCAAAACAGGGAGATCCCAAGAAGGGGCTCTCACTGTTTTTGTGGCGTTTTCCCAGGGGATCGGGGGAAGCTACCCTGGGGTTTGGGGCCGACTTTCCACGACCAAGCGTGTTTGGCGGGGAACCCTCCTCCGCTTTTTTAAACGAGGGTTGGGGCTTGCTCGGCTTTTTCTACTCCCACCAAATCCGCACCGGGGCGGCTAACCCGGGGCTCGCGCCGTACCCTTCACCTCACCACCGCCCCTCCTACTCCCCGGGGGCCTCGAGACCTCCTCGCGCCCTATAGTGGCCCGGGGGTCGGTATCGGGGGGAGTTTTGGGCGCCATGATTTTTGGGGGTTACTTGCTTGGGCGGTGATTTTGTTAACACTCCTTACGGATTCCAATTTTCCTGGCCACCGCCCTGCTGTCATACAAGCACCCCTTCCAGGGGACGGAATTAGCATCCATTTGGGCCCCTTAACTGCTTTTTTGGTTCATCCCACAGCGCCATTTTCGTTCCCAAAAAATTGGGCCCACTGGCCTCCGATTCTCGTCCGGGCTTCAGCAAAGGGCAAGCCCGGCACCTCACCCATTTAAAGTTTGGAATGGGCTGAGGACTTTCGCCCCCAACACCCCTAGTCATTCGTTTTAAACCGGATGGAACTCGTTCGAAGCGAGCGCCAGCTATCCTGGGGGAAAATTTCGGGGGGAACCAGCTACTAGATATTCGTTTGGTTTTCGCCCCTATCTCAGCTCTGGCGATCGATTTGCCGTCAAAAACCTTTGGGACCTCCCCAGGGTTTCCCCTGGCTTTCATCCTGGCCAAGCATGTTCACTATCTTTGGGGCCCCAAACATCTTCTCGGGGTACCCGCCGACCATCCGGCCGCCCGACCCCCGAGGCGGGGGCGACCGTTCGTCTGGCGACCCCGGACCTGCCCCCCCCCGCCGCCCGTGAGGGGGTGCGGGGCGTGCGGAGCGGGAGGGGGCCCCCCGGGCCCTCCCGGGGAAAGGAAAATCCTCCGTCCGGGTGGCGCGGCCCCCCCGCTGCTCCGAGGGATCGGCCCATCACTTTCATTGCGCCCGTGGGTTTTTGCGCGCCCCTTGACTCGCAACATGTTGGACTCCTTGGGCCGTGTTTCAAGACGGGTCGGGGGGAGTACCCACTCTTTGCACGCCCCGAAGGGACGCGGGGGGGGAAAGGGGCGCGGGGGGGGCCGCGAAATTTGGGTCGACCGCGGCCTCGGACCGTCCCCCTTCCCGGGAGCCCCCGGGGGAAGACCCTCGGGGGCAAGACAGGGGACCGGGGGATCCCCGGACGGGGCGCGCTGGAAAACGCCCCCCGCCCAAAAGAGGGAGGACGAAACCCCCGCCGGTTCCAAACCCCCCTCAACGCCCCGTTTCCCCCAACGGCGCGGATATGGGGGGAAGATTCCCCGGGGCCCCGGGCAGCGGGGGGGCCCCTCCCCCCCTTTTTTTCGGGCCCGGGTCCAGGGGGAATGCCCCCCCGGGGTCTCCCCGGGGCCCGACGCCCATCCCCCCATTCGTCTTCCGAACCCCCGGGGCCCCTTTAAAGGCCGTTCTCTAATTCCTGGTTTTTTGGTTTTTCCCTTTTCCCCCCCTTTTCACCCCGTGGGCAATTGCCTGAAAGGGGGTTTTACCCCCCCTTTCCAAACCCCCCCTTCCCTTTGAAACAAAACCCCCCCCCAAACCAAGGGGGAAAAATTTGCCAACACCCCCCGGGGGGGGAATTTCCCCAGGATCCCCCCAAAATTTTTGGTTTTTGCGGGGGCCTTTTAAACCCCGGGGCCCCCGGGGGAAAAGAAAGGGGGTCT
>NW_023654100.1:0-2500 GCF_015228065.2 Penaeus monodon
AGCAGTTGGATAGTATCGCAGTTGCATAAGAAGAATAGCTCAAGCACTAACCACGATGAAAGACAATGCATACCATCATAACTCAGGGATGTATCAAAAGCATTTGACACAGTATGGTACGATGGCCTGCGAGCACGATTGCTAGAGACCAATCAATCTGACCCGCTCTGCAAACTACTTAGCCGCTTCCTCAGTGAGAGACAAACAAGGATAAAACTTGAAAACACTGTTGGAGGTCCATTTGACATAAGAAGCGGGCTAACACAGGGGAGCGTCATCTCACCCACCCTCTTCTTCATATATACACCTCACATTCCACCACCAACTCACTCAAGCAAATCCAAAAACTTCATGGCAGTACAGACACAAAGAGCAATCGTACCAGTCGACAGATTTGAGTTAGCAAGCACATAAAAAATCCGTATAATAGCAGGAGCAAAATGAAAGCCTACGCCAATAATAATCAGTCACAATGAAATAAGACCATCACAACGATGCAGCCTCCTCGGCCTCACCTCAACCGACCGAGGGACAATAGCCCATGCCAAACAAAGGGTAATACAAGCAAAAATCGCTCTCACAAAATGTAAACACTTCTCAAGATGCCACGAACAAGGCAAAATACAGTTATGCAAAAGTCTAATCAGACCAATTCTAGAGTATCCACCCATTTCTCTGAATAAACTCCTCAAACTACAAGCAGTCCAGAATCAAGCACTGATATTATATATATATATATATATATATATATATATATATATATATATATATATATATATATATATATATATTTATACACACACACACACACACACACACACACACACACACACACACACACACACATATATATATATATATATATATATATATATATATATATATATATACATATATGTATATATACACATATATATGTGTATAGACATATATATGTAAATATGTATATATACACATACAATTTTTCTCTTACTGTTTTATTTATTTTTTCTTATCACACACACACACACACACACACACACACACACACACACACACACACACACACACACACACACACACACATATATATATATACATATATGTATATATACATATATGTATATATACACATATATATGTGTATAGACATATATATGTAAATATGCATATATATACACATACATTTTTTCTTTTACTGTTTTGTTTATTTTTTCTTATCACACACACACACACACACACACACACACACACCACACACACACACACACACACAACACACATATATATATATATATATATATATATATATATATATATTATATATATATGTATTTTTCTTTCAAGTGCCCTGTCCCACAAGGACGTTGGCGATCATGGATTTCCATGATTTTCTTGGCAATTTAGAGCGGTGGTTTGCCGTTGCCTTCCGCCCGGTGTTTTTATCGAGTCACCATCTCTATTTACCCGGTTCTGGGACCGGCACTGACTTGGGCTGGATAGGCGGCTAGGTAGGCAATCGAGGTGAAGATTCACCCATTTACCTAGAATTATGTAAATCAGCGTGAAGTTCCTTGCCTGAGGAACTTCATCGTATCTAGGTTCGATTTACCTAAATTTATGTGCTCACATACGCGCGCGGGCGATGCGTGTGTGCATGGATGCACCCACGCACTCGCATGTGGCGACTGGTGTGTGCACTTGACTGATTTTTATGTATATGTATATATAAATTGTATATATATATATATATATATATATATATATATATATATATATATATATATATATATTATATATCCTTTTAACTATTTTTTACCTGATATTTAATATTTTCTCGTTTGATCTGTTATTTTAAAAAGGGAATTTTAATAAAAAAAGGAAATTTCACAGTTAGGGCAAGACCTCCCTCAGCTCCCCTGCGTGATCCCCCTCAGAAAATGATTATCATAGGCACCACCACACATGTAGAGAATCTTAAGTTTTTATAGTAAAAATATATTTTCGGTCATGCTGTAAATATATTAAAGGTAAATAAATATATGTTCAAACAAACTTATACTCACACATTTTCATCGCAGAATTTATGGGTAGAGAGGCTTGTGAGACAAGTGTTTTAGATGCTCACAGGGAACACGTGTGCAATTGACAGGTCTGACAGCAACTATGCTACGTGTATGTGCAGGATAACTTTTGAAAAAATGTTTTCCCAAGAATTAACAGATTTACGGATTGCTCTAGTATTAGATTGCGTCAAGTATTCAGAAATACAAAAATAAGTTGTGACAGTTACAAATTGAAATCTGAATAAGAACATTTTAAAAATATTCCGCCGTGTCGACGCTACATTCAGATGGTCCGTGCGACGGAGGTATCGCATGGCGACAGCCACTCTAGCTCCTCCCACTCATTGTCGAAGATATTTCAGTCTGAGACTCAGAGGTCGGGCTGGTTGAGAGACGACGGGCTTCAACCTCTTCTCTTCGACCAGGCGTGATAAAAATAAGGCTCTCTTATAGCA
>NW_023654101.1:0-4706 GCF_015228065.2 Penaeus monodon
CAACACACACCACAACACACACCAAAAACACAAAAAAATTAATTTAAAATAAATATATATATATATAAAAATAATTTTTAAATTATAAAAAAAGTAAAAAAAAATGACAACACACACCACACACACCCCAACACACACACACCACACACACCCACAACAACCCACACACACCCCAACACACATGTACACATTTGGGGAAAGGGACCAATCAGGCAATGGTGACCACCTAGATCTCTCATAATGAATTTAGAGAGGCCTTTTCCGCATGGAATAAAGAAAAAAATTTTATATTACATAATAAAATTAATTATATAATATAATATTATTATATATTATATATATATATATTATAATAATTATTATAAACAATACACACCCGCCCCCCCCCCAAACACACACACACACACACACACACACAAACAAACACACACACACCACACACACACACACACACACAAACCCAAAAACAACACAACAACACAACACACAAACACACACACCAACACCACCACACCACACAAACACACACCAAACACACATAAACATATAAATATATATTATATATTAATTAAAATTTTATAATTTTTATAAGCACACCAGACCACGAACACACACCACACCCCACACAACAACCCCACCCAAAAACACAACCCCACACACACACCAACACAATATATAATAATATATAAATATTATATATACACACACACACCACACACAACACCAAAAACAACACCACGACATATAATTTTAAAAAATATATATAAATTTTAATTTTTATATATATATATATATATATAAATTTTGTGTTTGGGGGTGGTGTGTGTGGGGTGTGTTGGTGTGTGGGTGTGTGTATGTGTGTGTAATTTACACACACAACACACACACACCACACACACAACACAACACACACCACACACACACACACACACACACACTACACATCACGTACACGCACGCAAACACACCACCGCACACACACACACACACACACACACACACACAACACACACACACAACAACATATATATATTTTTTATATTATAATATTATTATAATATATTATTTTGTGTGTGTGTGTGTGGGTGTGTTTGGGTTTTTGTGTGTGTGTGTGTGTTTAATAAACATACACATATATACACACACTGATAATTTTAAAACATGTATACACACCCCCACACACCACACACACACACACACACACACACACACACCACACCACCCACACACCACAACAACACATAAAACACAAAGCGCACACACACACACACACCAACACCCAACCACACACCAACACACACACACACACACACACAACCAAACACAAACGCAACAACACACAACACACCACACACACACCCAAAAACACACACAACACACACACACAAAAACCCAAAAATTATATATATATAATATATATATATGTATTGTGTGTGTGTGTGTGTGTGTGTGTGTGTGGTGTGCAGTGGTGTGGTGGGGGATGTGTTATATATATATATATATTATATATAATATATAAAATTAATATATATATATTATATGCACACACACACACACACCACACGCACACACACCACAAACCCCACACAACACACACACACACACACACCCAACACACCAACAACATATTATATAATATATATATAATAATAATTATACACACACAAAACCCCAAAACACACAAATATACACACACACACACCACACACACCACCCACACACACAACACAACACACCCACATATATAATTATATAATATATATATAGATATATAATATTAAAATATAATATTATTATATATAAATTAAAATATCTATAATATATATAAATTTTAAAAATATATAATATATATAAGAGAGGAGAGAGAGAAAGAGATAGGAGGAAAAAAAGAGAGAGAGAGAGAGACACACAACAACCCCACCACACACACACACACACACACACACACACACACACACACACACCAACACCACACCAACACAACACACACATATCACACACAACACACACACAACACCACACACACACACATATATAATATATATATTATATAAATATTAGTATATATATATATAATATTATATATATAATACACCATGCATATTATATTTATATAATTATTTTATATATATATTTTTTTAAAATATAATATTAATATAAATTTTTAATTTTAAATTATATATATATAATATAATATATATAATAGCACACACACCACACAACACACACACACACACACACACCCCCACAATATACATATATTATATAAAATTTATATATATATATATATATATATATGTGTGTGGGGGGTGTGTGTGTGTGGTGTTGGGGTGTGTGTGTGTGTGTGGTGTGGTGTGGTATAATATATAATATAATAATATAAAATATTTATTGTGTGTGTGTGGTGTGGGTGTGGGGGGTGTGTGTGTGGGGTTGTGGGTGTGTGTTGTGTGTGGGTGTGTGTTTTTTAACATACATATACCTACTGAATAATACACATGTACCACACACACACACACACACCACACACACAAACCACACATATTTATATTATATAATAAATTTTATTATAACAACATACATACACCATATTGGACACACACACACACACACCACACGAACGCACTAGCACACGGCCCGCAAAAGCACTAGCACACGGCACGACACGCACACGCACCCCACAATACAACAACACACAACCAATATACATTATAATATATATATAAATATATTTTAAAATATAATATAAATATATATATATATAGCAGGATATATAATAGATATAAAATATAATATAATAAAATAATATATATTTATATATAAAATTTATATATATATAAATAATTTTTATATATAAAATTTTACATAGATAATATATATAAAATATATATAAATTTAAAAAATTATAAATTATACATCATTATAAATTAAATATAGATATAATATTTAATATAATTTTTTATATATATATGCACACACAACCCACCACCCCCACCCACACACAACACCCACAACACACACACACCCCCACCACCAATATTATATATAATAATATATATAAATATAATAAAAACACACCACACACACACACACACAACACACACAACACACACACAAACACACACCAAAACACACACCCACACAACCTTATATTAACCCTATGTACCACACACACACACACTCTTTAATAAACACACCACACACAACACACCCACACACAACAACACACACCACACCACAAATAATTTTATATGTAAAAATACATATATTATATACATATATAATTAACATATATAATAATAATATATATATTATAATTTTATATATATATATTTATATAATTTTAATATATATTTATATTATATTTTTAGTGAGAGATGAGATGTGTATGTTTTTAGTATGTGTAAAATATTTTTTGTAATATAAAACATATTTAAGTTTTATAAAAATTTTGGGTTTTAAGTTTATTATATGTGTTTTTAATACACATTTTAACATATGTACACCACCACACACACACACACACAACACACACCACACACACACACACACACACACACACACCAACACACACCACACACACACACAACCACACAACACACCACACACACCATTATATATATATATATATATATTAATATATTATAAATATATATATGTAATATAACTCTAGTGAGAGAGTGAGAGAGAGAACAAATAGATAGATATGCATGTATATTGTATAAATAATATGTATATATAATACTATTTAATTATATTATATATATATTGTTTTATAAGATTGTTTATATATACACATTTTATAATATGTTCCCCACACACCCCCACACACAACACACCACACCCAAAACACACACACACCCACACACACACCACACAACCCCACCACACACACACAAACGCAAACACACATCAAACACACACACAACACAACACACAACAGTTTTTAAAATAATATTAAGATTTTTTTTTAATATATAATAATTATATAATATATATAAAAATATAATATTAAATTTTATGTAGTAATATATAAAAACACACACACCTCACACACACACACCACACCACACACACACCCCACAACCCCAAAACAACACAAACACACACACCCACCACACACACCATACACACACACACACCACACACACACAGATATATAATATAAAATTTTAAAATTTTTAATTTTTATTAAAATAAAAATATATATATAT
The DNA here is from genome assembly GCF_015228065.2 of Penaeus monodon. Taxonomy (NCBI): domain Eukaryota; kingdom Metazoa; phylum Arthropoda; class Malacostraca; order Decapoda; family Penaeidae; genus Penaeus; species Penaeus monodon. Next base: position 4,215 of record NW_023654101.1, read on the forward strand.
AAATAATAAATTATATTATGTTTATATATATAAAAACACAACACAAACACACACTCAATCACACACACACACACACACACACACACACACACACACACACACAATATATATAATATAATATATATATAATTTATAAATTATATAATATATATTATATATATTATGGTCCAGTAGTTAAGCACTGATTAGAGAGGGCCCCGTCCTGCAGTAGAATGAATGGGTGTTGATAAAAAAAAAAAATAAGTATACAACTATTTTTTGTTGTTTTTTATATTTTTTTAGCAATATAAGAATATATGTATATATATATATAAATATATTATATATATAATATATATATATATAAACACACACACAACACACAACACACACACTCGGGCACACACACACACACCAACACACACACACACACACACCACACACCACCACACACACACACATCAATACAGAACGCACCAAAAACCCACCCCCCACACCACACAAACACACACA
>NW_023654102.1:0-4705 GCF_015228065.2 Penaeus monodon
TATATATAAAAATAAAATATATATATTATATATATATAAATATTATATAAAATTAATGTTTTTTTTTATTGGGTGTGTGTGGGGGTGTGTGTGTGGTGTGTTTTGTGTGGGTTGTGGTGTGTGTGTGTATTTTTTAAAAAAAAAAAATATAATAAAATATTATATATATTTATATATATATATATAAATTAAAAATAATTTTTATATATTTTTAAAATTTTTATATAAATATATATTAAAATTTTAATAAAAAATTAAATTTATAAATTAAAATTTTTTATATTTAATAAAATTTTATAAAAAAATTATATAAATTTAAAATAATTTTAAAAAAAATTTTTTTTTTAAAAAAATTTTATATAATAATTTTTTGTTTAAAAAATTTAAAATTTAAAATATATAAAAAAAAATTTTTATATAATATATATAATATTTTATAAAATTTTTCTTTATTCTTTTAACGGTAGTTTTTTCTGGCCGCCGTGGTCACGCATGATCTTGATTGTAGTTTTCGTTGAAATGCCTTGGAGTGAGTCGTGGTGGGGTCCCCTTTCCTTTTCCCACGGAGAGTCCCGGTGTTCCCTTTTTTTGGGTAAATTTCTCATCTTATGGGTTTTGGGACCAGCACTGACTTTAGGTGGTTTGGCCCCGTGGCTAGGTACAATCGAGGTGAAGTTCCTTCCCCAAGGGGGAACAACGCGCCGGCCGGGGGCTCGAACCCTCAACTCAGTTTTCGTGTGGCTCTTGAGTCCGACGCTCAAAAAAAAACCAGTCGGCCACCGGGGCCCTTTGGGCGATCATGGGTTTTCCATGATTTTTTGGAAATTTAGAGCGGTGGTTGCCATTCCCTTTTCCGCCCGGTTTTTTTTATCGAGCCCATCTCTATTTACCCGGCCGACTTGGGCTGGCTTGGCCACCCGGGCTAGGCAGGAAATCGGGGTAAAGTTCCTTGCCAAGGGAAAAAAAGCGCCGGGCGGGACTCAACCCTCGAATCAGTTACCGTGTCGTCTTGAGTCCGACGCTCAAAACCATTCGGCCACCGCCCCCCCATTATATATATATATAATATATATATATATATTATATATATATTTTTTTAAAATATATATATATATATATATATTATAATATCATTGTGTGGTGTGTTTGTGTGTTGTATATAATGTACAACATTTAATACCACTATAATAATTTTATATATATATTAATATAAAATATTATATATATATAACTAAATTTTATATATATATATATATATATATAATATAATACTATATATATATTATATATATATATATTATTATATAAAAATTACATTTTATTAATATATATTTTTAAATATATATTTTAATATATTAATATTATAAAAATATATATATATATAATTATACATACACACACACACGCTCACAACACACACAATAAGTGTGTGTGTGTGTTAAAGGGTTATTTTCCCTTTTTTTAAAATTTTTCCACTGAGGTAAGGACACACACACACACCACACACACCCACACCAAAACACCACACCCCAAACACAACACCCCACTTTTTATATATATTAAAATATATATATTATATAATATATATATATATTTTTTTTTTTTTTTTTTTTTTATTCCTTTTTGTTGGGTCGCTGATTGATTGCTTCATAGGAGTTTGTCCTTCCCAAAAATTTTTCGTTTAAAAGGAAAAAAAGTAAGGGGGCCCAAGAAGAACAGAAGGGGATGAAGAAAAGATTTTTGAGGGAGGGAAAACCCTTTTATCCAAAGATGAAAAAAAAGCATAAAAAGGGGGAAAAACCCCCAAAATGGAGGGAAAAAAAGGGGGAAGGAGAGAAAAGATAGATAGGAGAAGGGAGATAATAGTTTGAGAGAAAGGAGGGGGGGAGAGAGAAGAGAGAAGGAGAGAGGGGGGAAGAGAGGAGAGAGAGAGAAAAAGAGAGAGAGAAGGGGAGAAAGAGAGAGAGAGAGAGGAAGAAGAGGGGAGAGAGGAGAGAGAGAGAGAGGAGAGAGAGAAAAGGGAGGGAGAGAGAGTAGTCGTTCCAATAAAATTTTAGTGAAGTAAAAATGTAAATTTTGCGAATTTTTTTGAGTAAAAAATTTGAAATTTAAAACGGAAAGGGAAATATCGGGTTAAGAAGCCTTAAAATGAGTGATAAAGTGTAATAATTTCAATTGATTTAATGTCCATCAAAATTTTAAACCCCAGAAATAACAAGATATTCACTGTAGAGTAAAAATTTTTATTACCCGTGGAGAGAGACAGAAATGTAGGATGGGGACAAAAATAAGAAGATTGAGGGTTTTGTGTACAGACAGACGAAAAAAAAGGATAAAAAAAGCGAGAGCACTGAAAATTATATACGAAAAGGCACTTTAAATTTATCTTACAGATTGCAAAAAACCCACCCAAAAAATAAAAAAATACTTTCATCTCTCCCGGGGAAAATTCGGGATTAGACAATTTTGCACTGAATCGTCACTCTTTCGTCATTTTTTTTCAATTGTTTTGGGATGATTACCCCCTTTTTTCTGAAATTCAGTTTTCTAGTGGGAAACAAAAAAGACTTTTTCGAAGATTGGTTGCAAAAATTTGCATTGTACTTCGCCTCCAAAATCTATTTGTTTAGGGGGTTATTGGTCAAATGATAATGAATGCCTGTTTTTTTATGCATGTGTTGTGTGTGTGGGGGGGGGGATTTTTTTTCTGTGTTTGTGTTGGCGTGTGTTGTGTGTGTGTGTGTGTGTGTGGTGGGTGTTGTGTTGTGTGTGTGTGTGTGCGTGTGTGTGTGTGTGTATTTGTGTAAACCTTTTTAAATTTTTTTTTGTCTAATTACATTTGTTTTAGAATGGTGGAACTTTGCTTTTCCGCTGGGAAAAACGGAATGTAAAAATCAGAAACACAAAGCAAAAAAAAAAGGAGAAACCACCGAAAAACAAGTCGAGAACAAAAACAACAGCATAAGCTCCCAAGAAAATACCCACCTGCGAAAGAATCACGCGCCTTGTTTTGAAATCCAAAAAAAAAAAGAAAAAGAAAGAAAAAATCCTCTGCAAACGGCGCCAATGCGTGACCCACACCGAAAAGTAATTTTCAAAACAAAATTTCATTTCCCCTTTAAAAATTCGGAGCTTGTCCCTTCCCCCCTTCTCTCTCCCTCCTCCCTCCCCCCCCCTCCCTTTTTGCTCCTTTCCCCCTTCCCCCCTTTCCCTCGCCCCCTCCCTCTTTTCCTTTTCCCCCCTCCTCTTCCCTTCTTCCTTCTTTTTCCCTCTCCTCCCTTTTTTTCTTCTTCCCTCCCCCCCTCCTTTCTTCCCTTTCTTCTTTTTCTCCCCCCTCCCTCCCCCCCCCTCCTTTTTCCCCCTTCCCCTTTCTCCTCTCCTCTTCTCTCCCCCCCCCTCCACCCTCTTTTCCCAACCCTCTTTTTTTCCCCCCTAAAATCCTTTTCTTTCCTAAATTTTCTTTCTCCCCCCCCTTTTTTCTTTTTCATTTTTCTCAGGGGGCCCCCAAACAAGACCGCTTTTTTCGGGACCTTTTCCGCCCTTTTTTTTCCCCCCCCCCCCCCCTCTTTTCCCCCTTTTCCCGCCCCCAAGGGCCCGCCCCTTTTTGGACGCGTGGCCGGTCCCGGGGGGTTTTGAGCCTCGCCGCGGAAAAATTACCCGGGGGGGCAGCACCTAACCGGCGGAGTTTTTTAGCCCCGACCCCGCAAAAGCTTGAAGCGGGGGATCGAAAACCCCTTGGCCCCGGAAGGCCGGCCCGGCGCCCCGGTATTACAGGAGGGCGGAAAAGGCCCGGCAGCGGGGGGGGGGAGAATTTTTCGGGGAGGGGGGAAGGAGGGGGGGGGGGGTGTAGAGGGGGGGGGGGGGGGGGGGGGGGGGGGGGTGGGAAAAAATCGGGGCGGGGTGGGGGGGGGGGGAGGGGGGGAAGGGGGGCGATTTGCCGATTTTACCGACCGGGCGAACCACAGCCCTTTTTCCCTTTATTAAAAAAATGAGAAAAAAGTAGTTTTCCTCTCTCTCATTCTGTATCTTTTCTTTCTATCTTTTTTTAAGGGGAAAGGGGCATTACTGGAATTTTTTTATTATGGAGGATGAGGGTTGTTTGCAAACACAGGGTTGGAAAAAAGCGACCTGGTTGCCTTTCTCTCTCTTTCATCCCCCCCATCTTTCTTCCTGCCGCTTCCCCCCTCCCCCCTCGTTCACTCTCTCCCCTTCCCCTTCTCTCTCTTCCCCCTTCCTTACTCTTTTTTTTTTTGCTGAAAAACAGATAAAAAAATGCGCAGATAGAGATTAAACCCCCCACACACACACACCCAACCAACACACCACACACACCAAAAAACCCCACACAAAAACACACCCCACACCACACCACAAACCCCCAAAACACACCAAAAACACACACAACCACACACACACACCACCACACCACCAAAAATATATTATATGTTAATATATAATACATATATTATATATATATATATATATATTTTATAATTTTATATATATATATAGAGAGAGAGGAGGAGAGAGAAGAGAGGAGTAAATCTATCTATCTTTTATCTATCTATCTATCTATCTATATTTTTTAAAATATATCTATAGGATATTATTTATTATATAATTATTTTTATATATAAATTTAAATTTTTTAAATATAATATATTATATATATATATTATTATTTTAAAATTAATAATATATATAT